>NC_045551.1:7686051-7811830 GCF_009769535.1 Thamnophis elegans
CAGCAATCCAGCACAGATAAGCCGTGGCAGCAATCCAGCCTGCCAAGCTCACAGTAATGTTCTCCAACATTAGTTACTGTGTTGACTTCTGCAAGAGGGGTATGTGCACAAGTAGTCCTTTTATAGTCTGGAGAGGAGCCTAATGACCACCAGTTGAGTGCAATTACCTCCTGTAACTGCGCAACTGTTCCTGATGCCTATTAGCTCTTCGATGGCGTGCATCCAGGAACAACTCACTGTTGGCATCCAGATCACACTCCCTTGTCTCCTCCCCACTGGTCCAAGGCTCAGGTGCCTCCTGGTGGCCAACCAGCCTCTCTGCGCCCTGCTTGGAGCCGGAACCCTGTCCAGGGTCCTCCACATCCTCCAGAGTTGACCCATAGGGCCCCTTGCTGTCGGAGTCTGGTGGCAGCTCCAACGGCTCTTGCTGGGCCACAACAGTTAATATATATAGCTAACAAACTTTTTTTTTTGTTATTTTTTTGGAGCATTACTAGCTATTCAGGGCCACATACAGGCTATGCGCTGGGCACAGCTGATCTAATTTATCCACCCAGAGTTATCTTTCTTTTAATGAGGTGAGACATGATCTGAGTCACTTGCAATACAAAATATTTAGGCATCATGTAAAGATACTTTAACACAAAGTGTGTGGTAGGTGCCTATTTTATAGATCTGGACTTTTCCACGATGAAGTGGGTTTTTTCCTGTCTAAATGCGAGGCAGAAGTGATAGCTGCAATCTGGAGGAATTGTGCCTAGATCATTTATTCAGCTGGAGTCAGTAGAATGTCTAGTTTAAAGTTACTGGCGAGGCATAAGTGAAATCAACTCTTATCTTTAAAACCCTAAGAAAAATGTTGTTTTTTTTCTCAGAAGTTTAAAAGAAGTTTTCCAGCTTTGAAATCTTGACAGAAAGGTAGGGTATAAATATAGAGAGAGCATTGGTTGGCAAAAAACAGAGGTGTTTTATTTTTTATTGTTATAAAATATTTGTAAGCTGTGTTTCAGGCAAAAGCTTCCACTGTGGGCTCTGAAGAATAACAAGGCCAATATGAAAATAAAAAAAATTATCAAAACACTTAACTGAAAGCTAGAAACTGGTGAAAAATAACCATTTATAATAATTCGCTGGAAATACAGTGCTTTGCTTCCTTTATTGAAAATTTTGGGGAAAAAAACTTTTACAAATGTTTAGTTCCCTCCCCCTACCCTTCCCCCCCAACCCCCCCCCCCGCCTTCCCAGAACCAATACAGGGTATAAATCTTTTAACAAAAACATTCTAAAATAAACTTTTAAAAAAAGTTAATATCATCTTTCATTTGAGCTTTAACTCCTCTTTTGTTAGGCTAGCTCTAAACAGATTATGTCATTCCTTGTTTCTTCAGTCATAAGCTATCTGGAATTTCTTAGTCCCATATTTATTTTGAGTATAGTCAATCCATCGAAAGCAAATCGTTTTGAGCACATAACAACTTAAAAGTTACTGAAACCATATTTTATATGTTGCCCCGTACAGACTCCCCTGAAGAAGAAAAAGAAGTCTTATGTCAGAAAGGCAGATGACTCTTCAGCCCCCCAATGTAGAAAATATCTCAGCCAGCCTTCAACAGGATGAGGCCGAAGAAAGAAAAGAGGATTCTTTGGCAGAAAAACTGTCAGATTCCGATGGACTCCCATTCGGAACAGAGGATAGTGACGCTACGGGGTGCATTGTAAGACTTCCATCTGATTCTGCTGATTTACCTGATAGTTGTGTAGATACAAATTTGTTGAATTCTTTACATGAAAAGACAGAATGTTCCACCCATGCTGACCTCCTAGATTCTCAGAAAGAGGAAACATCTTTAACAGAGACTGTCCCAGAAGATAAAATCAATTCACAGGGCCAGCACTCTCCAAAATATACTGAAGAAACAAAAGAAGGTGGTTTGGATCAGGAAAGTGAAATAGTTCAAAATCTTGAAGACACAGAGAAGACATACCCAGTTACAGGTAAAACAATGAGAAAATACAACAACATATTCTATATTAAATGTATCAAATATATATTTAACTGCACACATATAAGACAAGTGGGGTTGACAAACTCCCATGTCAAGTTACACAAGTGGAATAAAATATTTGACATTGGTACAAGTTTCATAAACATGATTCTGATTACATTTTTCTAGTTACACTTGGTGCAAATAAGTAAACTTTCATTGCAGTGTTTGTTCAGATGAGAACTTTGCTAAGATTTATAAACTATAAAGAGTAAAAGTTGCTAAAATCCCTCTTTTTTACGGTAGCACACATTTTAAGGAAAGACACATCACTGCCCAATAGACTGAGTGTCCTATTTAGTTCTGTACACTTCAGTGGTGGGTTCCAAAACTTTTTAGAACCTCTTCTGTAGGTGTGGCTGCTTTGTGGGAGTGGCTTGGCAGTCATGTGACTGGGTGGGAGTGGCTTGGCAGTCATGTGACAGGGTGGGTGTGGCCAACATGTAAAATGTGGTGAAACTCACCTAACAACGCTCTTGCTTAGCAACCAAAATATTGGCTCAGGAACTCTGGCATTGAAGCACGCAAGTCTTAAAGCTCTCAAGTTACAAGGCCCTCGCACCCCTAACCCTTTAGAAAAAAACCCAGGGGTGTTCAAACTTGACAGCTTTAAGACTTGTGGACTTCAACTCCCAGAATTCCTCCTCCCACTTTTCATCTTGACGATGTGCGGACGGGTGTGGGGAGAGAGCTAGAACCTGTTTGAAATGGCACTGTAGATTTGTGGAACCTCTTCTATAGAAGAGATTAGAACTGGCAGGAACCCACCCCTGGTACACTTACTATAAAATCAAAACCAAGCTGATCAAATAAACCATGCAGTAATTAATGAAATTCTTGATAATATCATTTGTAGTAATCATAACTGTTTATTTACTGTGTAAAACAGTGTTTCTCAACCTTGGCAACTTGAAGATGTCTGGACTTCAACTCCCAGAATTCCCCAGCCAGCTGGCTGGGGAATTCTGGGAGTTGAAGTCTAGACATCTTCAAGTTGCCAAGGTTGAGAAACACTGGTGTAAAACAAAGGGTGTTACACCTAAATCAAGTAAAATGAAAAAAAAATCATTATTTTAATATAACTAGGGACCATAAAATCTTCATTTAAAAATGGTATTTTAATAGAGACTTTGCAATCCAGGAAATGTCTAAATTGAAATATTGTAAAACACCATAAGATTCCATTTACATCTGCTGTTTTCAATGGAATCGTGTATGTTGGGCTTCTTAACTGCTGCCTATCTATAGAAAACAGTAAGACTGGGAGACCGAGATAATTTGCAAAGCTGTGACTTGCTAAATAAATTATGGTGACTGGTTTCAGACAACAAAGTTAGGAGCAAATCCAAGGAAATTATAGAATGGTTTGGTATGACGTTTCAACTAGGAACATAGAATTGCCACAAGACATGAGAAGGTTGATCTATTGCTGAACTTCCACTGATTACTTACAGGCAGGGCAGGGGTCCCCAACCTCTGGGCTGTGGCCCAGTACTGGGCAATGAGCTGTTGAGAACCAGGCCACAGAAGCAGCTGGCAAGGGCGCATATGCGCATTTCCACTTGTACAAGCAGCAGGCGTGCCCGTGTGCGCTTCCATCTGTGTGAGTGGCCTGTGCGCACGCCAGTGGTGGGTTTCAAAAATTGTTCGAACCTACTCTGTGGGTGTGGCCTCCTTTGTGGGAGTGGCTTGCCGCCCATGTGACGATGGGAGTGGCTTGCCGCGGATATGAAGATGCCGACGACACTTATCAGAACCACCTTAAATTACCTCACACCAGCACTGGCATGCATAAGAATATGATATAAATTTGTTTTTTAAGAGGCATCTTTGGTTTGTGTTAAAACAACTTCAACACACGCAATGTTCTGATTGCACCACAAACGCAGTAGTCATCCTTACCTTTCACAGAGGCACTGAGTTTTATAAATATGAGCATGATAGTGTAGAATAATCATATCCAAGGACCAGTGGTGGGTTTCAACAAATTTTGGAACCTCTTCTGTAGGTGTGGCCTGCTTTCCAGGTCCACTGGTGGAACCTCTTCTAACCGGTTTGGTAGATTTGATGAACCGGTTCTACCAAATAGGTGCGAACTGGTAGGAACCCACCTCTGGCGCATGCGCACTGCTTGTGCAAATGGAGTTGCATGCATGCACTTGCTGACCACTCACACAGAACCATCCCCTTTTTCCTCCCCCCCCCCCCACATCCGAAAGATTGGGGAACTCTGGATTAGGTCAAGTTTCTGGGCTTTGACTCCCCAGTTATTACACTGTAATATTCATAACTCATATCCATTGACATGCTAGTGAGGAGATTTGGGACCAATGGTTGAAAAAGCTTGCTGTACTGTTAGTAAAATTGTATAATTAGACTTCTTATAACTGGACAGATTGTTTCTCATAATATTGCTATGCTTTTTTTCTTAAAAGATGTACAACATACGACATCCAAACTAGTGCCTGAAATCTATTCTCGGAAGACAAGTGAATACTTTACATCAGAAGTAAATCAACAGAACGCCGTGAAAAAGCTGGTAATAAATAATTCTCAGTCTCATCAAGATAATGGTAAGAATATTCTTGATTTTTTTATGAAACTGATCAAATAAATCATACAATAATTAATGAAATTCAAGTCCCGATAATATTTGTAGTAACCCTTATATAGACTTATTTTACTGGGTAAAAAAAGGATGTTATAGCTAAATCAAGTAAAATTAAGAAAAAAAAAACACCACCAATATCTTGCTGTAAGAAGGGAACATGAAATCTGCACTTAAACATCATATTTTAATACCTTAGAAGCTTTGTAGTCCAAATGTATAAAGAACTTGTTTGTGGAGTATCGTAAAACAAAGCAATACTTCTTTTACTCTGCTGTTTTGATGAAATTGTGCATGTTGTGCATACTGGAAACCGGAAGCTTAACTGCTCTTTCATTGTACACATGGCCCTCCCACGTGTACACGCTCCCAGTTTGCCACCACTATAGAAGATAGTAAGACTGGGGCACATAATAGTACTCCCAGTTCACCACCACTATAGCAATAGCAATAGCAGTTAGACTTATATACCGCTTCATAGGGCTTTCAGCCCTCTCCAAGCGGTTTACAGAGTCAGCATATCGCCCCCACAGTCTGGGTCCTCATTTCACCCACCTCGGAAGGATGGAAGGCTGAGTCAACCTTTGAGCCGGTGAGATTTGAACAGCCGAACTGCAGATAACAGTCAGCTGAAGTGGCCTGCAGTACTGCACCCTAAGCACTGCGCCACCTCGGCTCTCTTAGAAGATAGTAAGCCTGGCTTCACATAACAAACTAAGGGGTTTGGTGGGAAAAGATGTCTTAAAGCCAAACAAAAGAATATTAATGCTATAAGGGGGAAATTGAACCTGAACTGTGTATTTATCTATCTATCTATCTATCTATCTATCTATCTATCTATCTATCTATCTATCTATCTATCTATCATTTCTCTCTCTCTCCATCCATCCATTCATCTCTATCTCTATCTCTATATCTATCTATCTATCTATCTATCTATCTATCTATCTATCTATCTATCTATCTATCTATCTATCATTTCTTTCTCTCTCCATCCATCCATTCATCTCTATATCTATCTATCTATCTATCTATCTATCTATCTATCTATCTATCTATCTATCTATCTATCTGGGAATTAGTTCCTACTATTGTTTCGATATTGATACTTTGTCTTTGAGATTTTTTAATTTCAATTTCAATTTAATAACATTTGTATGCCGCCCACTCCCTTGGGACTCTGGGCGGCTTACAGACAGATAAAAAAGCATTTAAGAATTTAAAAGTAAAAATACAGTTGTTAAAATTACACACCATCCATTCAGTCTAAGTGGGGCTGGATATCCATCAACAGCCCCAGGCCTGCTGGAACAGCCAGGTCTTAGTGGCTTTACGGAAGGCTGAGAGAGTGGTAAGGGTCCGGATCTCTACGGGTAGATCGTTCCACAGGGCCGGCGCAGCTACAGAGAAAGCCCTCCCCCGGGGGGCCGCCAGAGATATGAAATATTTCCATTGGTTCCACCACAAAACCGCGGACAACAAAATTGCGGTCGACGAAAGCGCACATTTGACGTCATCACAGCGCGACGAAAACATCGCGCTGTGATCGAAAAATGTAAAAATAAAGCGAAAACCTTACCCTAACCCCCCCCAAACCTAACCCTAAACCTAAACCTAACCCTTAACCTAACCCTAAACCTAACCCTTAACCTAACGCTAAACCTAACGCTAACCCTTAACCTAACGCTAAACGTAACCCTAACGCTCTAACCCTAACCCTAACCCTTAACCTAACCCTAACCCTAACCCTTACCTTTATGTGAATCGGCTTGCTTTAATTTTATTTTTATTTCAATTTTTAATTTTTTTCGTCGCGCTGTGATGACGTCAAATGCGCGCTTTCGTCGATCGCGCTTTTGTGGACCGCAGTTTTGACGGGTCACGATTTTCATTAATAATAAATTACTTAAGTCTTTGGCATGTGACTTTTGTTTTCGTGTGATGTTTTCTGAATAGTTTTCTCTTTCTTCACTCTCCACTCTCTGCCCTTAATTATTAGGCTTTCTCCGCCGTGGAGTTTTTCTAGCCATAATGGTGGCGTTGATCGCGATTTTCGCAAGTTGCTGTTGTTACTATCCTTCACACGCTCCAAGTATGCCGAAAAACCCAGTGGTGGAGCTCTTCCTATCCAAGTTCAATCCGCTGAAGGACGTCTTCCCAGGTCAGAGTCCTCACCTGTGGGGACGAGTACGGAAAATATTGCAGAAGCACCTTAACGCATCCTACCACACTGAACCAGCTATCTTAATCTTTACTGCTGCCCAGGAAGCGAAATCAACTCTCAAGTGCCTGAGCACCCAGGTTGCCCGCGCCTATTCATCATCCCTGGGAGGCCGCACAGTCCACGTAGATGGAATTTCTAAATCTACTCTAAGCAATGATCTTGCAAAGCTAGCAGTTGACGAGGAGTTGAGCGTTGGTTTCCACGGAGGAGGGAAGGCAGCAGTAATACACCAGTTTGAATCCCTGCCTGCAAGCTCCACCTTAATCTTCTACAAGTACTGTGACCACGAGAATGCCGCTTTCAAAGACGTGGCGCTGATTTTGACAGTTTTGCTGGAGAATGAGAAGTTGGATCCTACCATTGGTCTACAAATTGTGGAGGAAAATGTGCGGGATTTCCTCTGGACTAAATTCACAAACTCTGATTCAACCAGTTCTTACGACCTTATGGATACCGATAAGCTAAGTGGGCTCTGGAGCCGCATATCTCACTTAGTCGTTCCTGTATGTCCTGTGCCATTTATAGAAGATAATGGCTGCTTTCAACAAGTGGCAAATAAAGAAGACTTCACTTTTAAAAATTAAAAAGAGGAATCCGCTTTCTTTCTGCAGTTTTCTGAAAGATTTGCACAAATCAAGATTTTTTTTTTGTTTGCCTGATAAGGACTAGAGGTATTAAAAGGAAACAAACTTAATTTTAAATAAATCATGCATTGTGGTGTTCGTTTTGATTACGGCTTTCATAACAAACCAGAAAAGGAAATTACTGAACTGGTTTTATTGTTGAGTTGGCTTTTGCAATGTACTTTAATGCAATATTTTTAAAGATGGATAACTAGTGTAGTTAAAGATGGATATGAGAACTCTAGTAACTAGTGATCATGTAAACCCTAGTAACTAATTAGTGATTATGTGAACTTCTCATAAACAAACACTACACAGTTCAGCATATTTGCACAGGATCTCATATTCAGCCAACTTACTGAAAATTAGATGCTGATATTAAAGCTAATTGCAAAATAAACTACGTAATTTTCTGAATTTATGTAGTTAATATATTGAATTTCTTTAAAGTTTTTTAATACAAACTCCACGAATTGAGTTGTCAGATAAGCAAAATGTACTGTATTTGTGCATCTAAGGCATATTTTCTAAATGGTAATTCTAAAAATAGCTTTTACTATATAATGTGATACACTACACTCTGTATAAAGGAGCTGTTATATATTGCATCTCTTCTCAATTTTGGTGATTTTTAATATATGATACAAACTGCAATTCCTTCCAAAGGTACAATATAAATATCCTATTGGGAACAGAATATGATGCTTCAGATCAGTCAATATATTTCATTTCATCTAATTTAGTATTTTTTCAGGCACTGATTAGGACTCCTGGACTTATCTGGATGGTTCCACCACAAAACCGCGGTAGACTAAAGCGCGCTCGACGAAAGCGCGTACCTGACGTCATCACAGCGCGACGAAAACATCACGCTGTGAGCGGTAAAGTTAAAATTAACACGAAAACCTTACCCTAACCCCCCCAAACCTAACCCTAAACCTAACCCTTAACCTAACCCTAAACCTAACCCTTAACCTAACGCTAAACCTAACCCTAACGCTTAACGTAACCCTAAACCTAACCCTAACCCTTAACCTAACCCTAAACCTAACCCTAACGCTTAACGTAACCCTTAACCTAACCCTAACCCTAACCCTTACCTTTACGTGAATCGGCTTGCTTTAAAGCGCTTTTTAAAGTGCCCTTTTTTCTCCGCGGTCGTATTTGTCACGCTGCTGATGATGTCAGGTACGTGCTTTAATCGGGCGCGCTTTAGTTGACCGCGGTTTTGTCGTGCCACGATCTGGATATCTTGGCATTGAAGGTGGCTGAGAGTTCTTAGAACTGCTATTGAAAAAGAACTGAAAGGGGTATAGTTGGAAAAGCTTCCTTAGAAATTATGTAAATATGATTCAATTCCATTCTAGTAATAAATTGGGACTACTTGTATCTAGTTAGTGACTATAAAGTTCAGAGATTTTTAAAAAAATGATTGTAGTTGCTTTACTGAAGTGATGCCGGGTTAACAAACATACAGATACAATTAAAGAATTGACAGTCTAAATTTATGGTAACTGCAGTACATAGAAATTATTTTCATTTTATTTAAGATTATTACAAATGAAATATACAAGGAATTGGAATCTTCCCTTGCAAAGCCATGCTACGTTTATTCCTATACTTTGTGACAGTTACCATCTATACGAGAATCTCCATCGTGTTTTAGTAAGTGTTTCTCCTGGACAAACAAACTGAATCTGTTTTCATTTGAAGATCTGGTTGTTTTTAACACGGATTGGTGCTAGCTAGAGTTCTTCAGATTCCAGTTGACTAAATTGATGAGCAATCTGAAAGTAAGGCAACTCATGCAAACATCGCCGTTTTGTCACGGAAGTTTTGTCGGCACGCATTTGTCGGGCGCGCATTTGTCTGGTCACGCCCAAATTATTATAGAATTCCTGTCTGTTAACTGCAGCATGAAAGCATCAATTCTAAGTTTAAAACCCTCCATGACAGGATAAATATTCAAAAATTTAAATGTTTAAATACGGTTTTTATGTGGAAGAGGATATATTTTTCTTATTAGCTGATAAATTAATTACCGGTAGCTGAGAGCCAGTTTTGTGTAGTGATTAAGGTGCTATACTAGAAACTAGGAGATTCTGAGTTCTAGACCTCCTTTAGGCATGAAAGCTGGTTGGGTGATTTGGGCCAATTGCTTTCTCTTTCAGCCAATCTACCTCACAAGGTTGTTGCTACGGAGAAAACATAATAGGCAGGAATACAGATAGACTTACATACCTCTTCACAGTGCTTTACAGCTCGCTCTAAGCCCGTGATAGCAAACCGTTCTGACCCCCTCCTCCATCCAGTAACGAATGCAGAGACAAGCTTAATTGGAATGTACTTTATTAGCAAGAAACCAAAACCTCGGTGGCTGAAAGCCAAGCATAACAAACAGATAAGGACCTTGGCAGCAACTCAGACAAGCCTTGGCAGTAATCCAGCCTGCCAAGCTAGTTACAAAAGTTCTCCAACTTTTAGTCAATGTGTTGACTTCTGGAAGAGGGGCGTGTGCACAAGCAGTCTTTTTATAGTCTGGAGAGGAGCCTAATTACCACCAGCTGAGTGCAATTACCTCCTGTACTTGCGCAACTGTTCGTGACGCCTATTAGCTCTTCAGTGCCGGATATCCAGGAACAACTCAGTACTGGCGTCCGGATCACTCGAAGAGCTACTAGGCGTCAGGAACAATTACGCAATTACAGGAGGTGATTGTGCTCAGCTGGTGGTCATTAGGCTCCTCTCCAGACTATAAAAAGCTACTGGTGCACACGCCCCTCTTTGCAGCCGTCAACGCAGGATTGAATGTCGGAGGACATAACTGAGCTTGGCAGGCTGGATTGCTGCCAAGCCTTATCTGTGTTTATTGCTCCCTGAGTTTGTCTGAGTTGCTGCCAACATCCTTATCTGTTTGTTCTGCTTGGCTTTCAGCCACCGAGGTCTTGGTGTCTTGCTATTAAAGGACATTCCAGTTAAGCTTGTCTCGGCATTCGTTACTGGACGGAGGAGGGGGATCAAAACAGCAAACTATCCTTATACTAGAAAAGTACTGGTAAATCTCAGTTGGTAACACACATTTCTAGATGATTCTCATTGTGTTGGAATTAATTGGGAAGTTTAAATAATTTTTCAAGATTTAAGGCTTATCATATGATATCTGCTAATTAACCAACGCAGCGTGATTGTCTTGTGTATAACCAGTTTCTGCTTATTTGTCTTTTTATGTATCTTAAGAAAAGTTGTAGATATACAAAGATGAGATTCACATATTTTCTGATTTCTGCAAAAACAATTACACTGATTTTAAAAAACTGAAATATTATTATTTAGAAATATTTTGACATTTATAGACTACGGGTACTTAAGCCATTTATAACAGATCATTTAAACTTTCCAAACATCTGATGGGTGTTCATTTTATAATTTATACATTTAACAAATAAATTCATTTATAAAATAAAAAAGACAAAGGGAAAAACAGGCTTCCTTTGTTTTTAAGCATGTGAATTTATTAAAAGTCCTTCTCAAGCAAGGCAATCGACAAAATCTCATGAAACCATTTGTAAAATAAAAGATGATCCAGATATTCCTATTCATCACATATAGCATGTTGTTTGGTTACAAGTGTTTTTAGCATTTATCATTCTTATACATTTATTATTTCATTTAATAGGTTACAATATACAGTTTGGGTTGCTTTATTTACCATCCCTTCCTCCTGTTATGACACCACCTTATTTTCCCTTTCTTTTCTCCCTTCCTCCCTTCTCTACGTTCTTCCTTCCTGCTCTCCCTTCCCTTCGTTCTTCCTGTACCTTTCTCCTACTCCTGCTCTTCCTCTTCCCCTTCCTACCCTCTCTCCTCCTCTTTCTCTCCTTTCCATCCTCCTCTCCTTACCTCTTTCTTTTCACCCTCTCCCTTCTCTACTTTCTTCCTTCCTCCTTTCCTTCCCCTTCCTTCTTCCCCTACCTCTCCTTTGCTCCTGCTCTTCCTCTTTCCCTTCCTACCCTCTCTCCTTCCTTTTCTCTCCCTTCCATCCTCCTTTCCTTTCTCCCCCTCCCTTCTCTACTTTCCTCCTTCCTCCTCTCCTTCCCCTTCCTTCTTCCCGTACCTTTCTCCTACTCCTGCTCTTCCTCTTCCCCTTCCTACCCTCTCTCCTCCTCTTTCTCTCCTTTCCATCCTCCTCTCCTTACCTCTTTCTTTTCACCCTCTCCCTTCTCTACTTTCTTCCTTCCTCCTTTCCTTCCCCTTCCTTCTTCCCCTACCTCTCCTTTGCTCCTGCTCTTCCTCTTTCCCTTCCTACCCTCTCTCCTTCCTTTTCTCTCCCTTCCATCCTCCTTTCCTTTCTCCCCCCTCCCTTCTCTACTTTCCTCCTTCCTCCTCTCCTTCCCCTTCCTTCTTCCCGTACCTTTCTCCTACTCCTGCTCTTCCTCTTCCCCTTCCTACCCTCTCTCCTCCTCTTTCTCTCCTTTCCATCCTCCTCTCCTTACCTCTTTCTTTTCACCCTCTCCCTTCTCTACTTTCTTCCTTCCTCCTTTCCTTCCCCTTCCTTCTTCCCCTACCTCTCCTTTGCTCCTGCTCTTCCTCTTTCCCTTCCTACCCTCTCTCCTTCCTTTTCTCTCCCTTCCATCCTCCTTTCCTTTCTCCCCCCTCCCTCTCTACTTCCTCCTTCCTCCTCTCCTTCCCCTTCCTTCTTCCCGTACCTTTCTCCTACTCCTGCTCTTCCTCTTCCCCTTCCTACCCTCTCTCCTCCTCTTTCTCTCCTTTCCATCCTCCTCTCCTTACCTCTTTCTTTTCACCCTCTCTCCCTTCTCTACTTTCTTCCTTCCTCCTCTCCTTCCCTTTCCTTCTTCCCTTACCTCACCTTTGCTCCTGCTCTTCCTCTTTCCCTTCCTACCCTCTCTCCTTCCTTTTCTCTCCCTTCCATCCTCCTTTCCTTTCTCCCTCCCTCCCTTCTCTACTTTCCTCCTTCCTCCTCTCCTTCCCCTTTCTTCTTCCCGTACCTTTCTCCTACTCCTGCTCTTCCTCTTTCCCTTCCTACCCTCTCTCCTCCTCTTTCTCTCCGATCCATCCTCCTCTCCTTACCTCTTTCCTTCCTCTCTCCCTCCCTTCTCTACTTTCCTCCTTCCCCTTTCTTCTTCCCATACCTTTCTCCTACTCCTGCTCTTCCCCTTCCCCTTCCTACCCTCTCTCCTCCTCTTTCTCTCCTTTCCATCCTCCTCTCCTTACCTCCTTCTTCTTTCCCCCCTCTTCCTTTCATTCTCTCCTCCTTTCTCCCTTCCTTTTTCTACCATTATTGGTGCGCCTAGAAAAGATGGTTGCAAAGAGTTCGAGCCCCCCCACCCTCTTTTGCTGAAGGGCCTCTTTGACAGCCAAGGGGGGGAGAGGATGTGGACCCCCCCCCTCCCGCCTTCCTTTCCCCGGCCAGCAGCGGGCAAAGGCTGCCGTAGGAAGGCTCCCGCTGCGCCGGGATCCTTTGTCTCCCTTTGAAGAAGGAGGGAAGGGGGCAGACGGGAAGACCCCCCACTCACTCCTTCCTTCCTTCCTTCGTTCCTTCCTTCGTCCCACTGGCGGTGGCTCTGGGCTCGCCTTGTCAATCACCGCTGCCCGGGAGCCACAGGGTCGCCCCGCGCTCCCGCAGACCCCGCATCATCGGCTTGGAAAGTCATCATTAGACTCCCTCGGCCATGCCGCTTTGGGTTCAGGCAGCAGCTGCTCCTGCTGCCGCCGCCGCCGCCGCCGGGACTCCGCTGCCGCCTTTTGGCCGCTCATGGAGCGCTAGCGAGCACCATGGCCGCGCCTCCCGCCTTCTCCGCCCGCCGGCTCCCTCTGCTGCAGTCCCTCTTTCTGCTCTTCGCCTGGGCACTCCGCGCTAAGGTAAAGGGGCCAGAGGCGGCGGGGGTGGGGTGGGGAGCCGCGGCGGTGGGCGACTTCCAGCCGCCGCTGCACTTTGGGAGGGGGGGATTTTGTGCACCCTTCCCCGAGATCCTCGAAAGGCAGTTTTGCAATGTGCATGGAAGCAGTTTTGCAATGTGCATGCAAGAAGTTTTTGCAACGTGCATGCAAGGAGTTTTGCAACGTGCATGCAAGGAGTTTTGCAACGTGCATGCAAGGAGTTTTGCAACGTGCATGCAAGGAGTTTTGCAATGTGCATGCAAGCAGTTTTGCAATGTGCATGCAAGCAGATGCATCCGGCCGCCCCATTTCGGAGAAGTAAATCCACCCACCCCCCCGAATGATCCGTTCTCATGGCTGACCGTCGCTCAACGACTCGGATCTGTCGCGGATCTCGGCTCCGAAGCGACCTCTTTTTCCTAGGGCGTTTTCCCGCCCCGTCCCTTTTAAAAATGCTGGGCTCAGCGCTGAGCAAGGAGACAAAATGCGTGGAAACGACAGCGCTGGTTTCGCTTGCCCTGCCCTCTTGCAACTTCCCGCGGCGTCTGCTTTATAATCCAGGCTGGGATTTTATTTTATTTTTATTTTATTTTATTTGTTTTGCTTTATTTTTTGCCCGTTGCAGCTGGTTCCTCTCTCCGCAACTCATGGCATGGGCACTAGTTGGCTTTAAAAAGCGTCTTTGGTCGAATGGAATTGGGGCAGAAAATGGACAGGCGTAGGGGGTTGGTGGTTTATCAAGTCCTGGGTTGAATCACTGTAACCCTGTCCTACCTGAAAATTCAGGATTTCTGAGTGATACATTTTTTTAATTTCAAACACGTAAACACATCAACAAAAACAAACACATGACTTAAAAACAACATAGGAACAATACGTTCCATCGTATATCATACCGCAGTTCCGTATCGGTTTCTTTGCAGTTAGTGTTTTCCCTTCTATACATTTCTATCTTACATTCATGGTCCCCTTATTCGTTATCCATTTTTATGTACATTTCTTTATTTGTGTGTTATTTGTGCTGATAAATAAATAAAGGGAGACTAGTATAGATCTATTTCAAGCTATTTAGCTCTCATCAGCTAGCCATACCCTTACTGGGATTCGAACCTGGGCTGTATTATCTATACTAGTCTCCCTTTATTTATCAGCACAAATAAAACACCAATATAACAAAGGCAACGGTAATATATATATATATATATATATATATATATATATATATATATATATATATATATATATATATATATATATATATAGTCATCTATACTAGTCTCCCTTTATTTATTTATCAGCATAAATATAACATATATATATATGTGTGTGTGTGTGTGTGTGTGTTTTTTAATTTGTGCTGATAAATAAATAAAGGGAGACTAGTATAGATCTATTTCAAGCTATTTAGCTCTCATCAGCTAGCCATACCCTTACTGGGATTTGAACCTTATATATATAGGGTTTCTGTCGTGATGGACTCTTGTGACGAGCCGATTGACAGATGATGGAAGCAGTTAGCTTCCTCCCATAATTGGGGCTTACCAGGGGTTATGACACTAAATATATTTCTTTATTTATTTAAGCTTAGTTACTTAGGACCAAATATTATTTACCTATATTATGCTATATATTTTTACTGTCATTTGTTCTCTTACATACAGATTATAGATATACATTCACATAATTATTCTTTTTCTTTGCCATTCTTATATTATTATTATCCCATTTGGAAAGGTTAAGGTTAGGGTTCAGGATTCAGGATTTCTATTCTATTCTATTTATTGAATTTATAGGCCACCCAATCCCGGAGGACTCCGGGCGGCTTACAGAAATAAGAAATATTAAAAAGATTAAAACAAATAAAACACAACAAATTAAAAGAAACACAACATGCACCCAGTCTAAGCGGGGCTGGACCTCAATCAAGAGGTCAACAGCCCCAGGCCTGCCGGAAAATCCAGGTTTTGATAGCTTTTCGGAAGGCCATGAGAGTGGGTAGGGTCCGGATCTCTGGGGGTAGTTCGTTCCATAGGGCTGGAGCGGCAACAGAGAAGACCCTACTCCGGAGCGTCGCCAGCCGGCATTGTCCAGCTGGTGGCACCTGGAGAAGGCTCATCCTGTGCGATCTTATCGGTCTTAGGGAGGTATGCGGCAGAAGACGGTCTCGTAGATATCTGGGTCCTAGGCCATGTAGGGCTTTAAAGGTGGATAACCAGCACCTTGAATCGTGCTCGGAGACCAATGGGGAGCCAATGCAGCACGCGGAGGATAGGTGTAGTGTGGGTGTACCTTGGTACATCCAGTATTGCTCGCGCGGCTGCATTCTGGAGTAATTGTAGTCTCCGAACACTTTTCAGGGGCAGCCCCAAGTAGAGCGCGAGGATTTGGTGGTGGTTGTTATTTTTTAAAAAAAAATATTTATTATTGGATCTTAAATCTTACCCGGGTGTTATACCAACACTCAAGGTGGCTTGCAGCAATAAAAATAGGAATAAGGACACAAAATAATTCTGTTAACATCAAAATCAAAATTAATTAAAACAATTAAAAAGTTAAAGAGAAAGAGAAGGAGAGAGGGTAGGAAGGAGAAGAGAGAGGGTAGGAGTAGGGGAGAGGTAAGGGAAGGAAGAAGGGGAAGGAGAGGAGAAATGAAGGAAGTAGAGAAGGAAGGGAGGGAGAAAAGAAAGGGAAAATAAGGTGGTGTTACTATAGGCGCTAGGGATGGTAAACAAAGCAACCCAAACTGTATATTATAACCTTTTAAATGGAATAACAAAGGCATAAGAATGGCAAAGAAAAAGAATAACTATGTGAATGTATACCTATAATTGTATGTAAGAGAATAAATAACAGTAAGAATATAAAGCACAATATAGGTAAACAATATTTGGTTATAAATAGCTAAGTATAAATAAATATAGAACTGTACATAAAAATGGATAACGAATAAGGAGATTATGAACGCAAGATATAAATGTATAGAAGGGAAAACACTAACTGCAAAGAAACCGATACGGAACTGCTGTATGATATACGATGGAACCTATTGTTCCTATGTTGTTTTAAGTCATGTGTTTGTTTTTGTTGATGTGTTTATGTGTTTAAAATAAAATTAATTATATATATATATATATATATATATATATATATATATATATATATATATATATATATATATATATATATATATATTAAAGTTAAAGCTTGCCAAAGGGATGCATTTTAACCACCTTCCTAAATAATGGGAGCCCAGCAGGAGCCTAACCCCGTCCTTTAAAAAGGGCATTGTATAGCTTGGAGATATTCAACAGAAGACCCTTGCCCAAGTCCCTGATTGTCCATCTTCTGGCAGCAAGGCAGTGGTGGGTTTCAAAAATTGTTGGAACCTACTCTGTGGGTGTGGCCTCCTTTGTGGGAGTGGCTTGCCACCCATGTAAACGAATGGGAGTGGCTTGCCGCCCCTGTGACCGGATATGAAATTATGAATTAGTACTGAGGTCGGTTCAAGTAGCTATTCAGAAACTCTGGCATTGAACCATGCGAGTCTTAAAGCTGTCAAGTTACAAGATCCTTGCCAGTGGTGGGTTTCAAAAAATTTGGGAACCTCTTCTGTAGGTGTGACCTGCTTTCCGGGTCCACTGGTGGAACCTCTTCTAACCGGTTCGGTAGATTTGACGAACCGGTTCTACCGAATAGGTGCGAACTGGTAGGAACCCACCTCTGCAGCAGGGGCATTTTCAAAGGAACTCTTCTGCTTATATCAGGAGCTGGCTAGATTAATGTTCGAATAGGTAGCCCAGCAATTAAGCCGTATCTCTATTTAGGATTTTGAAGATCAAAAAGGCATCTTAGGTTGTGCCAATAGCTATGATAACCAGTGAAAATGTTTCTAGTACTGACATCATGATCTCAGAGCCATGCAAGATTCAATAATTTGGCCCCTGCACCAGTGGTGGGTTTCAAAAATTGTTCGAACCTACTCTGTGGGTGTGGCCTCCTTTGTGGGAGTGGCTTTCCACCCATGTGACCGGATGGGAGTGGCTTGCCACCCATGTGACTGGATATGAAGATTCCGACGACACTTGTCAGAACCACCTTAAATTACCTCACACAGCACATGCATGCATAAGAATAGGATGTAAACTTGTTTTTTAAAAGGCATCTTTGGTTTGCGTTAAAACAACTTCAACACACGCAATGTTCTGATTGCATCACAAACGCAATAGTCATCCTTACCTTTCACAGAGGCCCTGAGTTTTATAAATAGGAGCATGATAGTGTAGAATAATCATATCCAAGGACCAGTGGTGGGTTTCAAAAAATTTCTGAACCTCTTCTGTAGGTGTGGCCTGCTTTCCGGGTCCACTGGTGGAACCTCTTCTAACCGGTTCGGTAGATTTGACGAACCGGTTCTACCAAATAGGTGCGAACTGGTAGGAACCCACCTCTGCCCTGCACCTTCTGGACATTTTTCACGAGTAGAATAAAGGGCATTCATTGCATGTCAAGATGAGTTGCAGCCAAGGTGTTCTGTCAAGTAGCTCAGGAAGGTTACTCAGGTGGCCCATTAGCTGTTGTTGTGCGTATTATTTCTTCATCACACACAACCCCTTTGCAAATCCAATGACAGTGATGGTCAAAGAGTATTCTTATTCCTAAAGGAAAATAAACTTTACCTTAACCAAGCCCACTTTTCTTTTTATTAATAGCACTTCTGACTTGTCTGGATATAATTTCAGCTTATTCCCCCACATCCAGGTTTATTATCAAAATTAAGCATGTATCAAATCATGTCGATTGTTTCCTTGAAATTTTATTTATTTATTTATTAAATTTGTTAGTCTCCCATCTCACTGCAAGGCATTAAATTAAAAGCGTGACCCGACAAATGCGCGCAGGACAAAAGCGTGCCGACAAAACCGCGGCGAGAAAGCCACGACATCGAAATCGCGCCCACAACAGCGCGCTGACAAAACCGCGCCCACAAAAGCGTGATTAGGGTTAGGGTTATTACCTTGTTTTTGTGTTGTTTGTTGATGGCGCGCTTTTGTCGGCGCGCTGTTGTGGGCGTGATTTCAACGTCGCGGTTTTCTCGCTGCAGTTTTGTCGGCATGCTTTTGTCATGCGCGTATTTGTCGGTGAACCAATTAAAAGGTAGGGAGCGATAGAACTGGCTGTCATCATCTTGCTGATGGCACCCCATTCTGAAACTTCAGTGATTTCATGTAAATCTGAAAAAGCTTAGGAAGCAAGATAGAAAATCACATTTGGGCATCGAACAGGAGGTGTCAAAAATACCTTCTGAATATATGTTTCAATGTCCTATCTGAGCATCCAGTGACTAGCAGGATATCTCCACCTGGACCTTCCTATTCTTCTCTTGAATATAGTACCTTTTATAGAAAGAACATTTCACCTTTGGGGATGATCAAAGTATAGTAGGAATGAATTTGCTGTACCTGTTTCTACTGCATCTAAACTTTTAAGACGTGGGTCAGAGAAGTGGCTTATCCTGATATTTTCTCTGCCGTTTTAAAGAATGTCGAGTTGCACAACATTGGGAAACAAAATTCTATGGAAATAAGGGTGTGTCATGCACAGGCCGAGTTCATGCATCTTAACTGCTTTCTCTTTCATGGATCATGTTTACAATCGGTAATAACCAAATGTAGTCAGTTATAATAAATACGTTAAAAGATTTTGCTTTCTGGAAAAGTCAACTATACGTTGTTTATTTCAGAAGAATAGGTCTTTTCCCTGTTTTTCTTTCTTAGCTTTTAGATTACTTATCCTCAGAACATTTTGAAGAAGAATTGCCAGACTTTCCCTATGTCATTTTAGACGGGAAAGAAGGCTGGGTTCCTACCAGGCTGAGTCCCCTTCGGGGAAAAGGGCAGCATATAAATGTAATAAATCCAAATCTAAATCCAGTTCACACCAGTTTGGTAGAACCAATTTCCAATTTCCAATTTTAATAGATTTGTATGCCGCCCAATCCCGAAGGACTCCAGGCGGCTTACATAAAAAACAGGTTAAAAGCATTTTAAAAAAATTAAAATACAGAACAAAGATGAGTTAAAGGAGGGCACAACATACACTCGATCTTAATGGGGCTGAAGATCAATCTAGATCAACAGCCCCAGGCCTGCCGGAACAGCCAGGTCTTATCAGACTTACGGAAGGCCAAAAGAGTGGTGGAGGGTCCGGATCTCAGGGGGTAGGTCATTCCAGAGGGCCGGGGCAGCTACAGAGAAGGCTCTCCCCCGCGGAACCGCCAGACGGCACTGCGCAGTCGATGGTACTCGGAGAAGGCCCGCCCTGTGCGATCTTATTGGATGCTGGGAGGTATGTTGCAGGAGGCGGTCACGGAGATCAAATCTATCAAACCGGTTTAGAAGAGGTTCCACCAGTGGACCCGGAAAGCAGGCCACACCTACAGAAGAGGTTCCAAAATTTTTTGAAACCCACCACTGGTGTATTCATTTAGCCTTTTGTGAGACATGCAAAGACATACCTTCTGACTTGACCAATCTGAAATTCCAATTAGAACCCTGCGCTATTTAATAATTCTTCTCTCCCCACAGTTTGAAAAAGTTCTCCATCACACCCTTTCATTATTCCAGAACACCCATTGAGGATCCAGGCTCTGCCATTAAATGAAGGAGGTAACCCCTCCCCATTTTAGTCCACTTGCTTTAGCTGCCCTAGATTTCATGGATCACTGAACTCATTGTAACCCTGTTTTTCAGAAACCCCACAGGAAACCCTCCTCCAGCCTTTGAATAAGAAAGAGTCACCTCTTTTCCTATCCATGGGACGGGGAGCACTGCTGCTCCTTTCAAAAGCATCTCAGTTATTTTCCCATGCAAGAACCCCAGATCTCTACTAGCTGGAAAGATGTCCCAGCTCTCTGTGTTCAAAATAGATGCACACTTGCCATTAGGCAAGCTTTACTTTCCCCATCACCTTGCCTCCTTCAGATGCTCGCACTGATACGTAAGCATTTAGTAAGTAAAATCTTTATTACGGTCAAAGACCAGCAATACACATTAGTTTTTACACTATATTAAAAAATACTAACATTAAGATATAATTAAAAAGTATTGACATTAAAAGTGGATAATAACATAATGGTTCAAAGATTGTTAGAGGGATGTCCAGATAATTGGTGCAAGATGGTACTATACTTCTGTAGCCAATTTTTTTCTTATGGACATTGCAGCAGCACAGAACTTTGCCACTGCATACGTGGTAACCGGGTTAGTGTCCTGGAGGAGGAAGCCTAGATAAAAATGGTCTGCCCTCCCTGGCAATCTCTCTAATAAGGGGAGAATATGTGCAGACCTACAAGCTCTGTATAGCTCGCAGTGTAATAGAACATGTGAATTATCTTCCACTTCTCCTTTACCACCTATACAAACCCGTTCAGCTATAGGTGTTCTCTTATACCTGCCCTGGAGGAGTGCTGAAGGAAGAATGTTAAATCTGGCTCTGAAGAAAGCTATTCTTTGTTTTGGGGAGATCATTTAGATATCTTGCCGATTCCCACACACCCTGTTTGATTCTGTCCCTACTGTGGAGAGGCAACCTATTTAGTTCTTCTTGGAACTCCATGTCCCTCATTCTATTAATTACTACTTGCTTTGCTTGCTCAAAGCCTAGGGACATTAAGAATAATGGTGAGAGCCCATAAGAGCCCAGCTTGTGATCCATTGCCTGTTTCCAGGGGGAAGGGAAGTTGTCAGTCAACACTAGTGGGGACAGTCCCTCTGGAAAGAAATGCATTTTAAGCCAATAAATGATCATCATCTTCCAGGCTCTTACCTGAATTTGAGGCATGCCTGTCTCAATTCTTAACTGGGCATTTGGAGTTCCATTGGGTGCAGCTAAAATGGCTCGCAGGAATTTGGTTTGTATGGATTCTAAAAAGTTTCTCTTTGCAAGGATTCCTGTTTCTGCCCCGTAAAGAATTTGTGCCAATGTTTTGACCTCAAAAAGTTTTAAGGCAGCAGGTACTAACTGACCTCCGATACGTAAGCATTAGTTTTCCTGAAATTGTAGAAAAACAGAAGCAGCATGCAGTGCTAATGACATCATCACCTCTCATGGATAGAAAGGTAATCATGATGTAGTATGCTGCTTTTTTGTATTGCTGTAGCAACTACCGGTAGTAACATTCCAGGAGATATAGCAGCTCCTGTCCATTTTCCACTCCTTTCCACACTCACTGCCACTCTCTGGAAGATTCAGAACAGTGACTCATACAGATCTGCAGTAGACAGTCTTTCATGTTCTAGAATTCATAGCTTACAGTATCTGTTCTGACCCCCCTCGTCCCACACCAACACACACTCCGAGCCAAAGATAAGTTACAGCATTTAATTAACAGACAGACAGGTCCTTGGCAGCAAACCGGCACAGACAAGCTGGGGCAGCAATCCAGCACAGATAAGTCGTGGCAGCAATCCAGCCTGCCAAGCTCACAATCATGTTCTTCAATGTTAATTCCTGTGTTGACTTCTGCGAGAGGGGCGTGTGCACAAGCAGTCTTTTTATAGTCTGGAGAGGAGCCTAATGACCACCAGCTGAGTGCAATTACCTCCTGTACTTTCGCAACTGTTCCTGATGCCTATTAGCTCTTCGGTGCCGGGCATCCAAGAACAACTCACTGCTGACTTCTGGATCATTCTCCCTTGTCTCCTCCCCACTGATCCAAGGCTCAAGTGCCTCCTGGTGGCCAGCCTCTCTGCGCCCTGCTCAGAGTCGGAACCCTGTCCAGGGTCCTCCACATCCTCCAGAGCCAATTCATAGGGCCCCTCGCTGTTGGAGTCTGGTGGCAGCTCCAACGGCTCCTGCTGGGCCACAACAAGTATCTATGTCCTAAGTGATAGTAATTCTGTCAGGAACTGATTGCAGAGGCTCAAATGAAGCCTACTTTATTTCTCTATAGCATCTCAATCAATTCTGTTTTCTCTATATTATTCACAAATTTATCTAACCATCCAGAGCAATGCTGGAAAATGGTATTATGGCTGCAGGTGATATAAGAGAAATTCAGGTAAAAGTAAAGGTTCCCCTCTTACATATGCTAGTCGTTCCCGACTTTAGGGGGCGGTGCTCATCTCCATTTCAAAGCGTAAGAGCCAGCGCTGTCTGAAGACGTCTCCGTGGTCATGTAGCCAGCATGACTAAATGCTGAAGGTGGACGGAACGCTGTTACCTTCCCACCAAAGGTGGCTCCTATTTTTCTACTTGCATTTTTATAGGATTTCGAACCGCTAGGTTGGCAGAAGCTGGGACAAGTAACGGGAGCTCACTCCGTTACATGGCGCTAGGGATTCGAACCGGTGAACTGCTGACCTTTCTGATTGACAAACTCAGCGTCTTAGCCACTGAGCCACTGATATACAGGAAAGTTATTGTATGTTTCATATTTTATCTCAGTCTGCAAATAATGTACATGTATCCAACAGTGTACATCAGAAGAACCAAAACGCTGTCATATAGCAAAATGTGGATCTAGGAATCGCTTGTGAGGTTAGAAAAATTGAGATTCTGGGAGTAATTCTGGAGTTCTTAAGGTAACCTTTCCCTGTTTGTGTCAGGACAGTAATGAAGCAGCAGAAGAAGCTGGTACCTGGAATGAAGAGGTCACCAAATGGTGGGGAGAATGGAGCTCCTGGTCTACATGTTCCCGCACCTGTGGAGGAGGTGTGATGTCAAGAGAGAGGCACTGCTTATGGCAGCGGTAAGTAGTTGACCAAGGCCCCTTGACAGAAATGTGGGACCAGAGGTGGGTTCCTGCCAGTTCGCACCAGTTCGGTAGAACCGGTTCGTCAAATCTACCGAACCGGTTAGAAGAGCCAAGGTGGCGCAGTGGTTAAATGCAGCACTGCAGGCTACTGCTAGATCAGCAGTTCAGCGGTTCAAATCTCACCGGCTCAGGGTTGACTCAGCCTTCCATCCTTCCGAGGTGGGTAAAATGAGGACCCAGATTGTTGGGGGCAATATGCTGACTCTCTGTAAACCGCTTAGAGAGGGCTGAAAGCCCTATGAAGCGGTATATAAGTCTAACTGCTATTGCTATATTGCTAAGAGGTTCCACCAGTGGACCCAGAAAGCAGGCCACACCTACAAAAATTCCAAAAAATTTTGAAACCCACCACTGACACACACACACACACACACACAGACAGACAGACAGACAGACTCACACAGAGAGAGAAAGAGAAAGAAAGGAAGAAATAAATAAAGAAAAAAAGAAAAAAAGAAAGGAAAAGTGAGAGAGAGATGAAAGAAAAAAAGGAAAAAGGGACAGAGAGACAAAAGGAAGGAAAGAGAGAGAGAGAGAGAGAGAGAGAAAACACATGGCCGGCAAGCCACTCCCACAAAGGAGGCCACGCCCACAGAGTACGTTCGAAAAATTTTTGAAACCCACCACTGTGTGGGACCTTTAGTCGGATAAGCCAATTTTACCATCACAGTACATTTGGCATTAAAAAAAAAACTGATTGAGATATGACAGCAATTCACCAAATCACTTTTTCTCCGTGTGGCTCTATTTTTCTAACTTCCTCTTCGTAGATAATTTTCATAATCCTCGCTGTTTTCTCTTTATTTTCTTGAGATTCAGCAACTAACAACTTGAGTTGATTCCCTGATTTAAGTGCAGGGAAGCTACGGTTTGTATAAGGAGATGATAGATTTTTTGTTTCCCCTGAGGAATCCTATACTCCCATCCTTAGCCCAGTTGCTTAAATGTCTATCTAGCTAACCGTGCCGAACTTCAACCTGTACTCAAGAGTTGAATAAACTCCAGGGAGGCAGCTATTTTAATCTGCTGCTCCAGATCCCTGGATGCTAATGAGAACCGGCATTGGTGACTTCTCCTGACTATGCTTCTCCACATTTCTTCTTCCTATTCTATATAAACGTACTTCTGAAGGGTGAAACCATTCCTCTTTCTTGCTATCAAAATTGTGTGAGTTTATGTATGTCCTTTTATGCCGCATGGCTCCATAATTGAAATCTGGATATGCTGAGGTTCTTCCTCAGTGTTGGGTTTAAATTCCTGTTCCAACCAGTACAGTTGGAACAGGCCCGGCGGCGTCCTCCTGGACGCACGCAGCACGCACCTGCGCATAGCGTGCACATGCATCTTAGCGCCTCCGCGACGCTCCAGCTGCTCTGCAGAGCGTCACATAGGCCCTGTACGTGCCATGCGCGGAAGCGCAGAAGCCTTAAACACAGGTAAGGAGCTCGGGCGGGTGGGCGGGCCCTCCGGAGCACCGTACTCGAATGGTATCCGGTGCTCCGGGCTGGCTCCGGTACGCCCATACCGGAGCTTACCGCCTGCAACCCACCACTGTTCTTCCTGGAAATAACCCTGATTCTCAATGTAGTTAGAAATAAGCTTTACTTTTGGCAAGGGAAAGCAGGCTCTCCTTTTAAGAACCAACTAGTAGGATCGCCTGCCACCTACCATTTGCCTCTCCAACTTTAAAAAATGTCTATTTTGTGGCAAAACAGGTCTTAAAATCAGGTATGACTCACTTAACAACCACTTAACAGTGGAAATTCTGGTACCAACTGTGGTTGTAAGTCCAGGACTACCTATATTAGCTAAATTAAGAGCAAAAGTCTAAAAGACTCCACTAAAAGAAGGAGCCACCTGTCTTCCTAACTGGTTGAAGTTCTACCATCCGGTTATTCAGGCTTAGCAAGTACTTTAGGATCGAAGTTAGGCAGGGGGAAGTAAGTTTCTTTGACAGCACTCCAACCTGTTCTGATACGTAGAATTTGATATTGTGATAAAGTTAAGCTTGGACATGCTTAAAGTCCAATCCTATATTTTGTTTCCTGGGAATAAGTCCTATTTATCTTGAGCTGGCTTAATTTCACTCTGAAAAAAATTGTGTTGCTATTCAGCTTTGGAAGTCAAATTCAGACGCGCTGGAGTAGAATGTTAGTTAATGCTGAGGAAATCGGTTCACCGACAAATGCGCGCTCGACAAAAGCGCGCCGATGAAACCGCAGCGAGAGAACTGCGAGCTCTAAATCGCGCTGATGAATGAGCGCAGAAGCGCGCCGACAACGGCGCGCCGAAAAAAGTGCGCCTTCAACAAACAATAACCGTGAGTTCTAAACCTAACCCTAACCCTAACCTTAAACCTAACCCTAAACCTAACCCTGAACCTAACTCTGAACCTAACCCTTACCTTAACTGAAATCGCGGTTTTGTCAGCGTGTTGTTGTGGGTGCGTTTATGATGTCGTGGTTTTCTCGCCGCGGTTTTGTCGGCGCGCCTTTGTCATGCACGCATTTGTCGGGTCACGGAGGAAATTACAGTTAACTATTTGGAGATATTCTGAATATTTTTCTGGATGCAATAGATTTAAATGGAGATTTCTTGTTCATATTTAAGCTAAAGAAAATTGCAGCAGAGAAGGAAGTAGCAAAAGTTATTATGGACGTCATAATGGCATAACCTAAATGAATCTTTGGTGGATCTTTCAAGAGTAGATGGTGTTGGATCTAGTTAGCAGTGCTTTGAAGAAGCAGTGTGATCTGGAGTGTGCATGGGATCTGTACTTGCCTTGTTAAAAAACATTTTAAAGCAAGTGTCTCCTTTTTTCCAGATTGCAAAGGAGCTTTAAAGGCCAACTGTGTAAGCCCAAGGAAAAAAAAAACATGGCTACTTTAATGCAGTGTGTGTGTAGTAATGAATTCTTCAAACTTTAAATTCTATTTTCCCATTAAAATATGAAACTGTGACAACCATATCAGGAAGTATTGAACTTGTTTAGAAGACCAGACTTATAGACTAGAGTGGGAAACTGAAAAATTATCCTGAATGAAGGGAGTAGGACATTAGTATCGTGGCACGACAAAACCGCGCTCGTCAAAATAGCGGTGATAAAATCGCGTCGCTAAAGCCGCAATGTCATCACCGTGCGTCATCACTGCCGCGACAACAGCGCGGCAACAGAAGGGCGCTTTAAAACAGCGCGGCGGCAGAAAGCGGATTTAAATTAAGGTAAGGGTTAGGATTAGGTTTAGGGGTTTGTTTTAGGGTTAGGGTTAGGTTAGGGTTAGGTTTAAGGTTAGGTTTAGGGTTAGGTTTAGGGTTAGGTTTTGGGTTAGGGTTAGGTTTAGGATGCTGAGTGCTTGGGAATGCGCGGATTTGCCCTCCGCGATTATGTCATCGCGGTAGGGTCGCGTTTTTCCTTAGCGCTTCGAGTGGCGCGAATTAGTCTTCGCGCTTATGTATCCGCGGATAAGGGCTTCGCGGATTTGTGGTGGAACCCATTAGTATACCATATATATGAAACTTAGTTTCTGAAAGACTTTTCAAATGATGTTTCCTACACTAAACCAGAACCTCTCTGAAGTCAACATTTTCAGTCCTGTTGAAGAAGGATTCTCTTTTATTGCAGGCTGCACATACCTCAGGGGACAAATAGTAGCATGTGCCTGGGTCAGTCGAAGCGCTATCAGTTATGCCAACAGCAGGTAAGCCAATCTTTCATAGATACTATATTTGATCTACAAGAATGAATGTAATTCTTTGCGTGCTACAGAGCCCAACTAGCAGTTAAAGTAGTATGGAACCAAATGGTTTTACATGATGATAACAGCAAGATTTTTTGGAGTATAAGATGCACCTTGTTCCCTCAAAAAGAGAGGCTGAAAATCTGGGTGCGTCTTATACACTGAATACAGCATTTTTTTGCCTCTCGAAACCCTGCCCCCTTCACCAAAATGGCCATGCATAGCCTTTAGGAGGCTTTCAGAGTGCTCCTGGGGGCTGGGGAGGGCAGAAATGAGCAATAGATGTGCTGTTTTTTGCTCAATTGTGCCCCTATAGCCCCCAGGAGCACGCTACAAGCCTCCTAAAGACTATGCATGCCCTTTTTTGACAAAAATGGGCCATTTTTTGCTTGTTTTTGTCCCCCCCCCTGCGCCCCCCCCCACAAGCACTCTACAATCCTTCTAAAGGCTATTCGTGCCCTTTTTTGGGGAGGAAAAAACGGGCCTGTTTTCACGAAATATGGGCCATTTTTGGGAGGTCTGCAAAAAAAAAACCCCTTTTTTAATTTGCCTCTTTGAAATCTTGGTGCGTCTTATACTCCGAAAAATACGGTACTTTGTACACAAAAATGGAAGGACACTGTGACTCCCACAGTGGTGGAATGGCTGCAAAAGTTGATGGAGTTAGCAAAGAGGACTAAATTGACTTCTTTGATTAAAGAAAATAACACAATTAAGTTTGGTTCTACTTGGAAACTCCTTTTGGACTTTTTACCTTGAAGTGGGAAAAAATGAAACTTTGATTTTGGCTGCTTAGATAGGTTTGGTGTTATATAAATGGCTATTATATATCGTGACCCGTCAAAACCGCGCTCAACTAAGCTGCGCCCGATTAAACCACGTTGCTGACATCATCAACAGGGTGACAACAGCCAGCGCGGAGAAAAAAGGGCGCTTTAAATAGCGCTTTGAAAGGAAGCCGATTCAATTTAAGGTAAGGGTTAGGTTTAGGGTTAGGTTTAGGGTTAGGTTTAGGGTTAGGTTAAGGGTTAGGGTTAGGGTTAGGGTTAGGGTTAGGGTTAGGTTAAGGGTTAGGGTTAGGTTTAGGGTTAGGTTAAGGGTTAGGATTAGGTTTAGGGTTAGGTTTAGGGTTAGGTTAAGGGTTAGGTTTAGGATTAGGTTTAGGGGGGTTAGGTTTAGGTTTCGGGGTTAATTTTAGGTTTAGCGTTTACAGCGTACTTCTGTCTCCGTGATGTTGTCGCCCTGTTGATGACGTCAGCTACGCGGTTTCGTCGAGCGCGGTTTAGTGGAACACGGTTTTGTGGTGGAACCATTATATATTAGGGTAGAAAAGTAAAAAAGTTGACATTTCATGTTACTACCTTATTGTACTGTACCAAACGGAGTTGGATGTCAATCTTTTCCCCCTCTACCCAGCACTTTTCTCTCTTTCCCTTTTCCTTTCCTATTTTACCTTTATTTTCATTTTTCTTTATATTTTTGCTTCGATAAACTAATAAAATTTTGAACCCTGAACTATGGGGGCACATGGGAAGAGGTTTTCACAGGCACTACTTACACTTTATTGTTAAGTAAACCTACAGTGCTTCCTAGCATTTCAAAATAAAATAACAGAAAACCTAATTCCTTCAAAAAACAAATGGTTGTGTATAATTTATCTCATTCTTCATATTTCTTGATCATTGTAAGAGCATATAGACTTTCTTAAATGTTCAGTAATTCACTATTTTCCCCCCATCTCACACTTTTGTCCTTACTTGAGGAATAAGTAAGCGTCTTAGCTTAGATAATTTGCTTGGAAGGTTTATTATTATTCCTTCCTATACCTGTCAAATTTGCCTGGTGAAATCCTCCGCACACATTTGTTATATTTCAAAAATGGATTGAAATGCGTAGATTTTAAATACTGGGTAGAAAAACAACTTACAGGTGCAATTGAAGGAAATGACAGATTCTCCTGATGATGACAGAAATGGCATATCCTACTACTGGTCAGCAATTGGAGTTAGTATTTTTAATAAGTTTGATGTCCCAATGAAAAGTTCTTAATCAGAAGAACATTAGCTTAGAAAAGAGAATGAGTTTAACATAATTCAACCCTTTTGCTATGTCAGTTTTCTTCACTCCTTGAGGGTTGTAAATATACAATGAATCTTTATTTCAAACTCTTGTTCTGGACCACAGGAAATCCTGTGCTCCCAGAGCCCACTGTGGTTGGACAGGATTATAAGTACCATATTTTTCGGACTATAAGACGCACCCTCCCCCCCCTTAAAAGAGCATGGAAATGTTGATGCGTCTTATACACCAAATGCAGCCATTTTTGGCCTCCCGAAGGCCCGTTCCCACATCCCATTTTTGCAAAAAAAAAAAATTCTGGTGTTGTTTCTAGCCTAATCTTTATTGCCCTGCTTACAGAAACTGTCTCTCCAGTTAACCCTTATTACCATTGTAACAACTAAGGCGAAGTTCCCCATCGACCTGAGTGACATGGACTTGGCCACGCCTTCATGATCACATGACCACCAAGCCCCGCCTACCCAGCTAGTCATTAGGGCAGAGAACTGGTTGGTAAATTATTTGAATCCCACCACTGAATAACATCTGCTTGCCAGAATGGCTGAATTCTTGTGTGCCTATTTAATTGACTTTATTTTAGCGTACTCAGAAGAAGCCTAACAATTGCTTCTATAGATGGGGGGGGGGGGCATAGAATTGAAATAAGGAAGCCATAGACCTTACGAACACCAAGTTTCCTTCAAATAGGAAGGGGCAACTCTGGTCATTTGCCCCTTCATTTTGTTACTGAAATTCAGTAGCCAAATGGCCATTTTTAGCAGAGTGGGTTTTCTATGACCTGATTCCCATTGAGAATGAAAAGAGGAGCAAGTTACACCTGAAAGGCAAACTTACCAGTTCAATGTTAAGCCCTTCCCTTAAACAGTCTGAAATGTTATACAACTACCACTGTCATACATGCTATTTACCTGGATATCTACGAGACCGTCTTCTGCCACATACCTCCCAGCGTCCGATAAGATCTCACAGGATGGGCCTTCTCCGGGTGCCGTCGACTAGACAATGTCGTCTGGCGGCCCCTCAGGGGAGGGCCTTCTCTGTAGCTGCCCTGGCCCTATGGAACGACCTACCCCCAGAGATCCGGACCCTCCCCACTCTCTTGGCCTTCCAAAAGTCTATTAAGATCTGGCTATTCCGGCAGGCCTGGGGCTGTTGACCTCTTGAATGAGGTCCAGCCCCACTAAGGTGGAGTGCATGTTGTGTCTTTTAACTTGCCTGTCTTTCTATTTTTAAAACTTTTTAGTATTCTTTTAAATTGTTTTTATGTAAGCCGCCTGGAGTCCTTCGGGATTGGGCAGCATATAAATTTATTAAACATTAAACATACTTTCAAACAATTTTTTGGGTTGTTCCATGATATGGGTGGCCTCTGACCTCTTTTTGTCCTAAACCTTTACATTTCTCTGAAAACTTCAAAATCTTCATGCAATTAAATAATATCATTCGGATTGTTCACTCCATCATTTTGCAACCTTTGCCAGCTGGCTGAGGAATTCTGGGAGTTGTAGTCCACAGAGATTAAAATGCGAAGGTTGGGAAACACTGGTTCACGTTACATTTGGAAATCATTCCACGTCAATCTGGTATAGAGAGGCGATGGAACAAGCACCAGGTTTATTTTTCTTTTCTCCCCAGCTTTGCCCTGCCAACACAGCCAGCTTCAAGCAACATCAGTGTGCCAGTTTCAATGCCAAGGCCTTTGGGAAACACTATTATCATTGGATGCCACTCTACCCAGGTTTGTCTTTGTTAAATTACTAAGCAGAAGCTATAGATCAAAAGAAAAGGAGGTAAGAGGGTTTGCAAGACTTTATGAAGTTTGAAGACCGCAAATATTTATTCCCAGAATAGCAATAGCAATAGCAGTTAGACTTATATACAGCTTCATAGGGCTTTCAGCCCTCTCTAAGCTGTTTACAGAGTCAGCATATAGCCCCCACAGTCTGGGTCCTCATTTCACCCACCTCGGAAGGATGGAAGGCTGAGTCAACCCTGAGCCAGTGAGATTAGAACCGCTGAACTGCAGATAACAGTCAGCTGAAGTGGCCTGCAGCACTGCACCCTAACCACTGCGCCACCTCGGCTCTTATCAACTGCAGTGATTTAACTTAACAACTGTGGCAAGAAAGGTTGTAAAATGAGGCAAACCTCTCTCAACAAATGTCTCACTTAACAGGAATTTTGGACTCAGTTGTGGTTATACATGAAGGGCCAGCTGTGGTTGATCTTTGGCGATTTTTCTGGCAAATTTGGTGACCTAACTTCAAATCATATTTTAGATTTTTAGAAAGATTGTTAAATATGGAAATAGGAGATGTTTGTTTCCAGCTCACTCTTATACGCACCAAAGAGTAAAAGAAGTGAGGATGGAGGTTCGTTCTCTGAGCTTGTGAGTTGGTTTCCAAACATTTTGTTACCAGACAAGGGTGTCAGGGTCATTGTTCCTCTATTTATAAGTGCTTTATGTGGTCAATAGGTCTTGTGATGGGGAGGTTGCATCAGGTGAAGGTCTTATGATGGGTCAGGTCTGGGTCATGTCAGGTGAGGGTCTTGTGATGGGGACGACATGTCAGGCAAGGGTCATTGGGAAGTGAAATGCTGGTTGGGGAGTTGTGTGGGTTGGTTAAGGGCATGACCCGCCAAATGCACGCCCGACAACAGCGCACCAACAAAACTGCAGCAATAAAACCGCGACGTCGACACCATGCCCACAAAGGCACGCTGACAAAAGAGCGCCGACAGAAGCGCGATTAGGGTTAGGATTAGGTTCAGGTTTAGGTTTAGGGTTAGGTTTAGAGTTAGGTTTAGAGCGCGCTTTTGTCTGCGCACTGTTGTCGGCGTGCTTCTGCGCTCATTCGTCGGTGCGATTTCGAACTCACGGTTTTCTCACCGCGGTTTCATCGGCGCGCTTTTGTCGAGCGCGCATTTGTCGGTGAACCGGTTGAGGGTAGGTGCTGAAAAGAAATCTTAAGAAAATTGATCCTCCCCCATCCAATGACATCACACATCGTTGCTGTGTGTTTAAAGTAGCAATTTTAGTCGGGTTTATGTTGGAAGATAAATATAGTGTATATATCTCTACCCAGCAAGAGATCTCTCTTTAAAAAAAAAAAAAGATAGCAATGATTTTTAAAGAATTATTTAATTCCGAATTGGAAAATTTTGTGATTCGCTAGGTGTTGCTGAATAACTCAAAGATACTTTTCAAAAGGCAACTGAATTTTGTTTTTGTTTTTTCCCCTTGAAAAAAACATTTTACTTCTTATCCAAGAAGCTTCTTCAGTTGTGGCTGAATTGTGGGGGAATGAAAGGATTTATATTCCTAGCAGTTAACTAGCTGTTAGCACTCTGAAGGTTTATTGTTAGCTCTCTGAGAATTGAGGGTTTATCTCTACTCTCAAAGTCACCTGAACCAGAGTGCAAATGGATGTGGAACATTCTTGGTACGGCTGAAAGGATTGTGTTGTAGACAAGGAATAGGTGATGTCATATCCCCACCCACCCCTTTGTTGAGAAGAAGCTTTTGAGTTTTAATATAATTGGCCTCTTTGATCCTTTTTCAAACCAGTGGTCCTCTCTGCTCAGCATGTGGATTTTGCTCTCTTCAAAAGAGTGACCTTTTTCTTTCAAATGCCGATGGCCTTCTGAATCTTGTTCTGGTGGGTTTGTTCCCCTGTGTTGCGCCATGCATTTGTGTTGTTTTATTTCTCTAAACAGGTCATTTATATTAAAATGGAACAGCCCTCTCTCAACAGAGGGGGGTGGGATACATCACCTATCTCCTGCCTATAATTTCAGAGGACCAAGAAGGTACCACCCCCACCTGCACTCCTAATTCAGGTGACCCTGAGAGTACAGGGTGCACTGACAAATGCGCGCCCGACAAATGCGCGCCGACAAAACCGTGGCGACGAAACCGCGACGTCAAAAGCGCGCCCATTAAAGTGTGTCAACAAATGCATACCGACGAAAGCGCGCCATCAGCAAACAACGCGAAAACAACATTAACAACCCTAAACCTTACCCTAACCCTGACCCTGACCCTAACCCTAACCTAAAAACTAATCGCGCTTTTGTGGGTGCGGTTTTATCGGCGCACTTTAGTGGGCGCGCTTTTGACGTCGCAGTTTTGTCGCCGCAGTTTTGTTGGCGCGCATTTGTCGGGCGCGCGTTTGTCGGGTCACGAGAGTACAGAACCCACAAGTGGCCTCAATAATTTTCAGAAAGCTAGCTAAGAATAAAAATCTTCCCATTCCTCACCATTCAGCCAGAACTGAAGAAGCTTCTTGTATAAGTGAAACATTTTTCATGGGGAAAAAACAAAGTCTAGTTGCCTTTTGAAAAGCACCTTTGTGACCGTGGCATGACAAAACTGCGCTCGACTAAAGCGCTCCCGATTTAACCGCGTTGCTGACGTCATCAACATGGCGACAACAGCCAGTGCGGAGAAAGAAGGGTGCTTTAAATAGCGCTTTTAAAGCAAGCCGATTCAAGTTAAGGTAAGGGTTAGGTTTAGGGTTAGGTTTAGAGTTAGGTTAAGGGTTAGGGTTAGGTTAAGGGTTAGGGTTAGGTTTAGGGTTAGGTTAAGGGTTAGGATTAGGTTTAGCGTTAGGTTAAAGGTTAGGTTTAGGGTTAGGTTAAGGGTTAGGTTTAGGATTAGGTTTAGGGGGGTTAGGTTTAGGTTTAGGGGTTAATTTTAGGTTTAGCGTTTACAGCGTGCTTTTTTCTCCGCGCTGTTGTCGCGCTGTGATGACGTCAGCTACGCGGTTTCGTCGAGCGCCCTTTAGTCGAACACGGTTTTGTGGTGGAACCCTTTGTGACAACCAAGACTGGATGATTGAGAATCTCTATGGACATGTTGCTGAATAACAAGTCCTAGAAGCCACAATAAGAAGAGACAATGGTGATGATTGCTAGGAAGGTTCAAAATTTTCTTTCTTTAATTGGTTTTAACATGTTCTTGTATGCAAGTCTCTTGAACCAAATTTGCATGCCCTCCCTGTTTCTTTTTCTCCTGTGCTTTTCTGTAGATGATTACACCAGCATCTCTAACAAGCCCTGTGATCTCCAATGCACTTCGAGGAATGGGGAGAGACAACTCATGGCACAAGCCCAGGATGGCACATCGTGCAAGGACAGGGCTTACCAAGGAGTCTGTATCAGTGGGAAGTGTGAGGTACAATGATCAAAGGAGCTGCTCTCTAGATTCATAGATGATCCAAGGAATATTTTATCGGACGCCTACTGCGGTAGACTCTTAGCTTTGGGATCAGGGGTGGGTTTCAACCGGTTCGCGGCGGTCCCTGCGAACCGGTTGGTCGGCGAACCCGGAAGTAAGTAACTTCCAGGAACGGCGAAGGGCCCACCCGTGCTCCTTACCCGGTTTTGACGAGTTCTGCGCTTCCACGCATGCGCAGGACGCATACAGCGCCTGCGTGGTCCTCCAGGAGCAGCTGGAGCATCGCACAGACGCTAGTACGCATGCGTGCACCGCGGTCGTGCACGAGGACGCCGCCAGCCCCGTTCCAACCGAACCGGTTGGAACGGGGCGAGAAACCCACCCCTGTTTGGGATGTATGAGCTCAGCTGGCCAGATCTACTGACTAGGACTGGGACATAATAAGAGTACACAGGGAAAGTCCTCTGGAACAGTTCAAAAGCCTCCTATTTTAATATCCTGTTTCAAGATAGAGGCCTTAGGAAAATCAGGAGTATAGCGTTCCCTAACCTCCCAGTAGGCTGGTGTGGAGATGTAACTTCTGTTTCACTTCTAAGGCACCCATTTTTGCATTAATGGGTCTAATTTATATATCAATCCTTTTCTTTGTCTGATGATGCTTTCATCTGGTCCAACAAATCACTGGATTCTATTCTGATCAGAGAGAACGTTTGTCAGGCTGTGCACAATTTTATAGCTTTTAAAAATCTCTAAATGAAGGAAGATTAAATTTTCAAGGGCTAGGGTTCACGAAATGTACGCGCAACTGAAGTGAGAGGAGAAGAGCTATGGAGCGTTGCGTTGGGCTGAAACCGCACTCCAAAATGTTAATGGTGAGAATCTAAATTTTGAGCAAGGGAGACGGAGCAGAGAAAAGAATCAAGCTTTAAAAAAATAAGGGGTAAGAAATAGAGCTATTTGCATCGGTTGAGGAAGGGCGGGGACAAAGAGCTTGACCCGTAAGTAAGATTTCAAACTGGCCCTTCCTTTTCTTCCTAGCCAATAGGGTGTGATGGCAGCCTCTACTCTTCCCAGGTGATGGATCGATGCCGGGTATGTGGAGGAGATGGAAGCACTTGCTACCGAGTCTCAGGCAGTTTCCGAAAGGGGATCTCACAGTTAGGTACACTTTGCTAACAGCACTGAGCTATTTTGTATTATGCTTTTGCGACCCTCTTACTTACTGGTTAGACAACTGAGTCAGTTTGGTCTAGTGGTGAAGGTACTTGCTTAGGATCCAGGAAAGGGTGAGTTCTAGTCCTGCCTTAGGCATGAAAACTGATTGGGTAACTTTGGGACAGTCACTCTCAGTCCAAACCCACCTCACAGGGTTGTTGTGGGAAAAATAGGAGGAGAAAGGAATATTAGATACATTTACATTGTTTATAAACATAACAAAGTGTTCTGACCCCCTCCTCCATCCAGTAACGAATGCCAAGACAAGCTTAACTGGAATGTCCTTTAATAGCAAGACACCAAAACCTCGGTGGTTGAAAGCCAAGCATAACAAACAGATAAGGACCTCGGCAGCAACTCAGACAAACTCAGGCAGCAATAAACACAGATAAGGCTTGGCAGCAATCCAGCCTGCCAAGCTCACAGTACTGTCCTCCGACATTCAATCCTGCATTCAATCCCAAAGAGGGTCGTGTGCACAAGTAGCTTTTTATAGTCTGGAGAGGAGCCTAATGACCACCAGCTGAGCACAATCACCTCCTGTAATTGCGTAATTGTTCCTGATGCCTAGTAGCTCTTCGATGGCGTGCATCCAGGAACAACTCACTACTGGCCTCCAACTCACTCTCCCTTGTCTCCTCCCCACTGGTCCAAGGCTCAGGTGCCTCCTGGTGGCCAACCAGACTCTCTGCGCCCTTCTCGGAGTCGGATCCCTGTCCAGGGTCCTCCACCTCCTCCAGAGCCGACTCAGAGGGCCCCTCGCTGTCGGAGTCTGGTGGCGGCTCCAACGGCTCCTGCTGGGCCATAACAATAAAGGCAGGATGAAAATCTAGTAAGTAAGTGAATAAATTTAGTCTGAGGCTAAAGCAAGAAAAAGAAAGAAAAAACTAAAAATATATAGTATTGCTTAATACCAAAAACTTCTGGAGGATATCGACCCCATCTGATGCCTTTATTATGGAGTATGATACTTAATGTGGCATCTTTTTAGAGCAGAATGATAATATGCAGTACATTGCCATAGCCACATGATATGGCACTGTTGAATTCCATTGGCATATTTATTCTTTCATACTGCGCCTAAAACCTATCACAGGCCTATGGAATAGACAGAGAAAAGTTCAGTGACCCTTGTTGAGGTTATTTTCCTCCACGAAGAATAGCTAATGTCATTTTGTAACGGGGAACAGTTCAGATAAATAACTTTCTAAATATTGCTGAACAACAATTGCTGCCGTTTCATTGTCATTAGCCATAAATAATGAAGTTACAGGGAGCTGTGGCTCAACACTCTTAGGAAACTCTCCATGTTATAAATATTTTCAATTGAGGAAGTCCAGATCTATTCTTAAATTAATTAAGATTATATTGTTCATGTTCAATAAAATCTTTATTCTGCGTTTTTAAAAGCAAGCAGTGAATTACTGGTGGTTGAACTGAGGGATTATGAAATAGCCTATAAGACAGAATGAATTGAAGAAGATAAACAGAGTGCCAGGAAGATGGATAAGGAAGCACTGCATACATTTGAAGCTGTACAGAATTGTTGCAGTTCCTCTATGTGTTTCTTTCTGAGAAGAAAGAAAAATGGAAAAAAAATGTGAAATTGGAGAATCTATATATTTCGCAGGAGATATCAGGCTCTGCACAAAATATTCCACATGCAGAATCACAGATACTTGATAACCTTGCCGCAGTTATTTTAGAGAGCTGAAAAGAGCTGCTTTTCAGAATAAGATGTGTAGCATATAAATTTAATAAATAAATAGTTCTTTCCTTTGGTGAAGGAAGAGGGCAGGTGGTGCTCTTGGCTGACTCAAATAACAGCTTCAAAAGCTCTGGTTCCCCCCCAACATTGTCAAAATACTGGATGGGGATTGGGCACATTTTGATTCAAAGAAATAAAAACTTTTATCTAATTTGTCTATATTTAAATCAGGTCCAAACCCCCAGATAAGCCAAATGTATGTTGTGTTTTTTTAAACTGTTTTTGTTCTTTCCCCCTATGTGTTATTTTATTTCATTTCGTATTTGTAAGCCGCCCGGAGTCCTTCGGGAGTGGGCGGCATATAAACTCATTAAATTGCGAATTAAATGCACAGAAAGCCCCTCACTATTATATCAGCCCACAAATACCCACAGTGTTTTGTTACATCATTATTGTGCTCCCAATGGCTTTGATTTAGATCATGTTCTGCCTTGACTGATCAGGCTTGGCTCTGTTCTTCAAAGCAGCCTTAATGACTGCTACACCTGTGGAAAGGTAGCAATGGCTGTTCAATTCCTGATCTTCAGGCTGTCATATAATTGGAAGAACAGAGCTGTCTTTAGCATGTGTTCTGATTCCAGGGATGAAAGAAAATGCAACTATCGATCCATTTGGTTACTGTAAATGGAGAGGCAAGCTAGTTGTCCTTCACTCCAGAGGTGGGTTCCTACCAGTTCGCACCTATTCGGTAGAACCGGTTCGTCAAATCTACCGAACCGGTTAGAAGAGGTTCCACCAGTGGACCCGGAAAGCAGGCCACACCTACAGAAGAGGTTCCAAAAATTTTTGAAACCCACCACTGACACACACACACACACAGACACACACACACACACACACACAGACACACACAGAACGAGAAAGAAAGGAAGAAAGAAAGAAAGAAAGAAAGAAAGAAAGAAAGAAAGAAAGAAAGAAAGAAAGAAAGAAAAAAGTAAAGAAAAAGTGAGAGATGAAAGAAAAAAAGGAAAAGGGGACAGAGAGACAAAAGGAAGGAAAGAGAGAGAGAGAGACAGAGAGAGACAGAGAGAAAACACATGGCCGGCAAGCCACTCCCACCAGGTCACATGGCCGGCAAGCCACTCCCACAAAGGAGGCCACACCCACAGAGTAGGTTCGAAATTTTTTTGAAACCCACCACTGCTTCATTCATATAGTTCATATGTTTTGGGCCAGTCCTTGGAGGTTTTGTGGATTGAGCTCTCCCTGAACTATAATTAGTAGGATTTTCTTGAAGGAGAGAACGCATGCTAATGTGGATTGTCATCAGGCATTCACACCGAGCAGAGGAAGGGAGCAGCATTTTTTGACTTGTGGACTTCAACTTCCAGAATTCTGGCTCAGGAATTCTGCTGGTTCAGGAGTTCTGGGAGTTGAAGTCCACAAGTCATAAAGGAGCCATCGTTCCTTACCTCCGACATTGAGGGATGTGTCGGTCTGGTGTAGAGGGAGGTTTGCAACTCCATCAACACACGGGAGCTGCAAGGGTTCCAGTTTACCTTCTGATAAATCTCCAGCTACAGAGAGGAGATTTTGTAATAGCACGAACATAATGATAACAACATCGCCCTGTTTTTTTTAAAAAAAAAAGAATTGAGACTTGGCCTAACTAAAAACTCTTACACACTGTATATTTTTTAGCTATGTAAAATGTTTTGAACGAAACAAGCCTGTTTATCATAAGGAGACCTGATGACCTCCAGACGCATTAAAACTCTAATTCCCCAAAGGCCAGGCACTATAAGAATGCAGAGAATCTCATTCCCGGTACATCTGCTGATAAATTGAAGAGATTATCTGTAACTCTCTGCCGAGAGTAATGCATGGAGTGGCCCAGAAATTCTCCACATTTTCAGTGAGTTAGCTACTATGGCAAAACAGAAAGAACAGAGCTGCTTTACAGGAAAAAAAGATCTGTTCATCTGATTTTAATTGTTCTGACTTTTCTATATTTCCCATTCCCAGGATACATATTTATCACCAATATTCCTGCTGGTGCTACAGATATACTCATTATTGAACGAAGGAAGACAGAGAATATCCTGGGTAAGCAATCTATTACCAATATTACACTGATTAACCTATATAAAATATGAGCAAGCAATGAAATAGCAATGTTGTTCTAGTGCCAAGTTATCTAACAGGTCAAAAAAGAGTATGCTTAGGGGTCTTCATATTTTATTTATTTACTTATTTAATGTATGTAATAATAATGATGATAATGATAATAATAATGATACTTATTTAATGTATGTAATAATAATGATAATTAATAATGAGCCGAGGTGGCGCAGTGGTTAGGGTGCAGTACTGCAGGCCACTCGAGTTCTTAAAAGATATGCAATGAACAACAAATTGCCAAGAGAAGTCCACATGAGATTTATCAAGAAAATAAATAGAATACAGATTTTACAAATGGCAAGAGATATCTGATGGCTACTACTGGAAGGATAGAGGATGATGAAATGAAATGTTACAATAAAAATTAAGTCAAACTTAGTTAAATTTTGAGTATTATGTGTAACACAAAGTAATAATATTTATAGTCCAATAAATGATTAACAATGATAATAATGCACTTATATACACTAGAATGATAATATGAAATTTTATATAAACTGTGAGAATATAAAGATGTAATACCATTGGATGATTTAAGGATGATGTAATGAAATGCCATAAAATAAATCTATTCTAAATTTAGCATGCTTCACATAAAAAGGATGTAACAATAGTTATATTCAATGAATGTTTAATAATTATAATAATTGCATACATATATATTAGATTGATGATATGAATAATGGAATGTGCTGAAATGAGTAAGTTGACATATGAAATTAGAGAACAAGTAATATAACAATAAGGCATATAAATATAGATGATTGATAACAGGTGACTTTATATAAAGTTTAAGTGATGATTGTGGAAAGGATGCACAAAAATCTTGTAACCAATCGACACACTGTACGTAATGGAAGATGTTTTTATGTTATATGTTTGTCTGTCTATGTTTGTTTAAAAATAAAAACTTTTTTTTTTTAAAAAAAGGATGGATTGAGTCACTTGGTTTCCAGCTATGCATATAGGCAAGAGCCGAGGTGGCGCAGTGGTTAAATGCAGCACTGCAGGCTACTTCAGCTGACTGCAGTTCTGCAGTTCGGCTGTTCAAATCTCACCGGCTCAGGGTTGACTCAGCCTTCCATCCTTCCAAGGTGGGTAAAATGAGGACCCGGATTGTTGTTGGGGGCAATATGCTGACTCTGTAAACCGCTTAGAGAGGACTGAAAGGCCTATGAAGCGGTATACAAGTCAAACTGCTATTGCTATTGCTATATCTAAATTAATATTTGCACAATAGATGTTTCATTCTCATTTCATTTCTGTTTTCCTGGTAGCTCTGGCTGATGATTTGGGGCATTTTTTCTTCAATGGAAACTCTGCTATTGACAATCCACAGAATTTTAGAGTGGCTGGCACCGTGTTCAAATACCGCCGTCCTTCCAATCTACATTCGGATGGTCTGGAATACATTATTGCACAAGGGCCCACTAATCAATCTCTCAACGTCATGGTAAATAAGGCAACTATTTCTTACTATATTTTGCAACCATCTGGCAGTTAAATAGAACCAGATATCTAATCTAAAATGCAAGTTCATTAAACATTTCAAAAATGAATGAACTTCAGACAGGCTAAATCTCATACAAAGTTCTGCGACATTCGATTCTGTGTTGACTTCTGCAAAGAGGGGCGTGTGCACAAGTAGCCTTTTTATAGTCTGGAGAGGAGCCTAATGACCACCAGCTGAGTGCAATCACCTCCTGTAATTGCATAATTGTTCCTGACGCCTAGTAGCTCTTCGATGGCGTGCGTCCAGGAACAACTCACGACTGGCCTTTGGCTCACTCTCCCCTTGTCTCCTCCCCATTGGTCCAAGGCTCAGGTGCCTCCTGGTGGCCAACCAGCCTTTCTGCGCCCTGCTCGGAGTCGGAACCCTGTCCAGGGTCCTCCACATCCTCCAGAGCCGACTCAGAGGGCCCCTTGCCGTCGGAGTCTGGTGGCATCTCCAACGGCACCTGCTGGGCCACAACAGGGGGCTATGAGACCTTCTGAGCAGATGTGCAAAATGTTTCAAACTTGAAATACCTTTGGTTGTTTAAATCTTATTTTACTAGTAACTGTTGTTCCAAACCTTGTGGGAAATGTTCAAGACTCACAACAACATTTTGAATGATAATTTAGACTTGCAATTATTTTGCACACTGCCACATCTGATTACTGTATACGGTTGCTGTGTGAAGAATCTTTCTCAGAGTTCTTTGGACTAGAGTAGAATCTTGTGCAATTTCGAAGTGAGAGTAAGCTTGGTTATTTTTTCTTCTTCTCTTTGTTAAAAGTACTACAATTTCAATGGAAGAATGCCACATGTAACTTATGACTACACTGTGCCTAGAGCATTGTCACCAGCTGTTCAGACAGTTCCGCCGTCCATCAAGATGCCTCTCTATCTTCACTTACCAGAGCCTAGCCAAAATTACCAAGATGCAGTTTCATCCATTTCCCAAGATTTCAATGCTTCTTGGACGTCTGTCACAGAGATGACAGATGACGCAGAAGAAGAACCTGGGGGCCTGTCCTTCAACAGCCAGAACTTCTTCCTAAGTAACTCCACTCCCAAAGGCAAAGAATGGGGCTGGAAACATGAGGCACAGGAGGAAGATCTCAGCTTTCAATTCCAACAACTTTATCATACAAGTGAAACAAGTGAAGACGAAGAAGTGACAGCTAACAAAGAAGCAGATCTGGGTCAGTATCCTTTCATAAGTTTATTTACTCAGTCATCTACAGTACAAGGTTGATGGGAAGTGGTTGGTGAGATGTGTGTTTCAAGTGCTCCACATAAACAAAAGTGTTGTTTGCACTGTACATGGACATCAGTGGTGGGTTTCAAAAATTCTTCGAACCTACTCTGTGGGTGTGGCCTCCTTTGTGGGAGTGGCTTGCAGCCCATGTGACCGGATGGGAGTGGCTTGCCGCCCATGTGACCGGATATGAAGATGCCGACGACACTTGTCAGAACCACCTTAAATTACCTCACACACAGCACTGGCATGCAGAAGAATATGATGTAAACTTGTTTTTTAAAAGGCATCTTTGGTTTGCGTTAAAACAACTTCAACACACGCAATGTTCTGATTGCACCACAAACGCAGCAGTCATCCTTACCTTTCACAGAGGCACTGAGTTTTATAAATATGAGCATGAGAGTGTAGAATAATCCTATCCAAGGACCAGTGGTGGGTTTCAAAAATTTTTGGAACCTCTTCTGTAGGTGTGGCCTTCTTTCCGGGTCCACTGGTGGAACCTCTTCTAACCGGTTCGGTAGATTTGACGAACCGGTTCTACCGAATAGGTGTGAACTGGTAGGAACCCACCTCTGATGTACATTGTGTTAATTGTGAAACCCTTTGTACTTTTCCATATTCAAGGTTCTTATTTGGCGATGGGAAACTGAAGGGTAAGATTCTTTTTGATAGTTACTGGCAAAAAAACAAACATGTTTATGTGGAATACTGACATTTTCAAAAATTTAATACTCAAATTTAGTTTTCATCATGATCTCAGTTCAGCTTCAGAAGAAGAAGGCAGGAAAAGGAATTTTTTTTGAAGGTGACACTTAATAAAAATTGGCACCTAATGCAGTGTTCCTTACGAAAATCGAACCAGATATCAAATATTTAGTCTCGCGGCATCAGCCTCAAAGATCTCATTAATCACTAGTAAAGCTAATTTCAATTTACTTTATTGTTTTCTAATTAAGCTGTATAAAGTTAAAAACATTATAAACATGCATAAAGTAGAAATTAAAAGATAAATGTACGTACATTTCTTTTTTAAAAAAATACCCTCCTTTCTAAAAAATATTCCGCACGTGCGCAAAAACTGGTGGGCAGTAAGGAAATTTTTCCATCAGGAAAGATCCATTAGTGGGCGGTAGGTAGAAAAAGGTTGACTACCACTGATCTAAATCAATGTTAATAGTGATAATCAAAATATATTGAATACTGACCTAAATCAACATTTATTTAGTATTTCTCTATTTTTCTACACACACACACTGCAATTTATAACAATATTACCCAAATCCTGAATAATAAAACCTCATAATATTAACTTTGGACCTCGTCAAAGTATAGTATCTTTCCTCTTCACTAAAGCAGTCTATCTTTTAGCAGATTTCCACATATATCTGAATGAAAAGTTGCAGCTGATTTATTGAATAACAAAGAGGTTCTATGGTTGCCTAAGAATCAAAGTCCTTTTGTCAAAAAAAAAAGCAACACATACAAGTTGTACATTCAGATAGCATATTCCAAATTAAATTTCATGAATGAGACAGATTATCTCTGAAACTTTTTTGAAAGTATGTTAGCTTATTTAAATGAAAGTTTGCAATTTTTCTGTGTAGTCACGAAAGACCTGGAAATAATTTTAATTGTAGAAACTAAACTGAATTTTGTGGGCCTCTTGGTTCATTTTCATTCTTCTTAAGCCCTCAGACTCAATAATATTATGATCAGCACAGCCACACCACATGGTGCAGCAAGATTTGAACTCCATGAAGCCAATAAGATTGGCCCATCCAGACAGCATCTCTTCAGATCATTGTGTCTCCGGGATCCACAAAAAGCCGCTTTTTGTAGGGCATTGCATCACATGGCAGCCAAGGTTGGGAGAAAGAATTCAACGGTCGGGTTGTGGAGTCACACAACTATCAAATGGCCAGAAGGACTTCCCAGGCAACCCGCAAGAAAGAACTTTCCAGACAAAGTGAATGTCAACCCGTTTGCAATAAATGAAGCAACAAATGACACCGTCATGGCAATTTCTTCCAACCCTACATCCAGCTCCAGGCTTCCAATCAGCTTCGGGAATGAGCAGTTGTCACAGCCTCTTCAAGGTCCAGGTGCTGAAAGGTGAGAGAGAAAAAAAAATGATTTGGAAGAAAAGGGTTGAGTGTTTTAAGGAAAAAAAGTGATGTAATGTGAAAAGAAGGTATTCAGGAGGAACCTTGGCAACGGAGCAGGTTTGGCTTCCTTTCAAATTCTCCATTTGAGTTTGAGTTTGAGTTTCATTTTATTTATATGCCGCCCTATTCCCGGCGGGACTCAGGGCGGCGCACAAACCCAAGGAGGGGAAGGGAAAAACACAAAAACTACAAAAGTATAGGGCATTTAAAAACAACCAACAGCCACACGATTCGAGAGGGGAAGGGAACTCATCGACCCCAGGCCTGCCAACACAGCCAGGTTTTAACGGCTTTTCGGAAGGCCTGGAGAGAGGTGAGGGTCCGAATCTCTGCGGGAAGTTCGTTCCAAAGGGCAAGAGCCGCCACAGAGAAGGCCCTCCCCCGGGTAGTAGCCAGATGACGTTGGCTGGTAAACGGGACCCGGAGGAGGCCTGCTTTGTGTGATCTAATGGGTCTTTGGGAGGTGATTGGCAGCAGGCGATCTCTCAAGTACCCAGGTCCAATACCATGAAGGGCTTTATAAGTGACGACTAGCACCTTGAAGCGTATCCGGAGACTAATCGGTAACCAGTGCAGCTCGCGGAGGATAGGTGTAACGTGGGTGTACCGAGGTTCACCCACAATCGCTCGCGCGGCTGCATTCTGGACGAGCTGAAGTCTCCGAATGCTCTTCAAGGGCTGCCCCATATAGAGCGCATTGCAGTAGGAAGGAGAGCAAACTAAATCCAGTCTTCCCTCAGCCCCAGGATTAAGATGCACTGCATACTTTTTTAGCTTTAGGGGGGAAAAAACCCTCTCAGGTGCTTTCATCATAATTTTCCCAGCATATCTAAGATGACAGTCCCTTTTTAAAAATAAATTATTTTGGAGAAAATGTAAATTTTATGTAAATTCAGTATTAAAATAATTAACACGTGGTTTGTCAAACGACTCTAGTTTTAAATGGCCTAAAGCAATGATTATCTATCCTTGGAAAATCTGAGGGAATCTCCTTTCTCGAATTCAATTCAGTTAGTAGATTGGATTGTTTTATGTTACGTGTGTTGTGGCCCGGCAGGAGCCGTTAGAACTGCCGCCAGACTCCGACAGCGAGCGGGCTTATGAGTCGGCCTCGGAGGAGGTGGAGGACCCTGGACAGGGTGTTGACTCCGAGCAGGGCGAGGAGAGACTGGTTGGCCACCAGGTGGCGGCAGAGCATTGGATCAAAGGGAATGTTCATGAAAGCATTTGGGAGTTGTATCAGGATGCACGCAGGCGCAGGTCTACTCAGCGTTAAGGACTAACAAGAAACAAACTTGGCAGGCTGCCAGAGTTTGTTTGCATTGCTGCCAAGTTTTGTAGGACTTGCTGCCAGAGTGCTTATCTCTTTGTTTATGTGGCTTGCAGCCAACGAGAGTCTTGACTGATTAAAAGAAAACTTCTCATTTACGTTGGTTTCGGCTTTCGTTCCTGGACGGAGGAGGGGGGGGGGTCAAAACAACGTGACTATTCAGTTAGTAGATTGGATTGTTTTATGTACGTGAATATCAGCATTGTCCACTACTCTGATTGGAAGAGGTGCAGTTAGATGGAAAAGGTAGACTTCTCTATCGTTGGATAATTGCATCAGCGATGATGTGCTGATCCATTTAGTTTGGATCAAAGACATAGCGCTAATACATAGCCTTAGCGGAGGCTGATTGGAACATACTTGAGAGACTGCCTGCTTCCAATTACCTCCCAAAGACCCATTAGATCACACAGGGTCGGCCTCCTCCGGGTTCCGTCCACCAGCCAATGACATCTGGCTACCACCCGGGGGAGGGCCTTCTGTGTGGCAGCTCCGGCCCTTTGGAATGAACTCCCCGCAGAGATCTGGACCCTCACCTCTCTCCAGGCCTTCCGGAAAGCCGTCAAAACCTGGCTGTGCCGGCAGGCCTGGGGTTGATGAGTTCCCCTCCCCTCTCGACCTGTGTGGCTATGTGATTCTTGGCTATTTTAATTACTTGTATTGTGTTCTATGTTCCCTTTCCCCCTTTGAGTTGTTCGCCGCCCTGAGTCCCTCCCGGAGAAGAGCGGCATACAAATAAAATAAATCTAAATCTAAATCTCATAGAGACACAATGGGAAGTCTCCTCTACTGGGAAGACTCTGTTAGTATTTAAACTAAATATTTTTTGATGCAGCCTAGTGTGCCCTTTACTTGAAGAACATTGCTCTTAGATGATTAAATTCTCTACAATCCCTACAATTGTGACAGATTGTAGATAAGCAAACTGTGGAGAAATAATATATTGCTATCTAGGGATTCCGTTCAGCCTCTGTGGAAACCAGGGAAGGACAGCATATTTCCCTTCCTGTAGTATATATTTCCATCCCAAAACTTAAACTGACGTGTTTTCCCCCTGCAGCAATGACTTTGAACTGAGTCCTCTTGGCCGTGAAGACATCAGCTTGGCTGACATGTATCGCTGGAAGGTATCAGCCTATGCTCCTTGCAGCTCTACGTGCACATCAGGTGAAATAACATGTCATTTTTGATACTAGTATGGGCAGTTTTGAGTCTTGCAAAGGATTCTGTTTCGTGGCCAGTTTTAGCATAGAGAAGGGCCCGCATGAGAACTTCTTCAGAAATGGAAAAACAGGGTGTAGTGTATTAAATTCTGTTTGTTGCGTTTGTTCGGCATCTGAATGTATTCTTTACTTCCTTCGATATTACAAAAAAACACCTTCCCTTGATGTTACTTTATAATTACATCAGGCGAAACTTGTGAGCAGTTGTAAACTCCATGCATATACACAATAGAGTTGTGTTATTTGTTTGCTTGTTTTGTATCTTGCCCTTATTCTTTTTGCAAACAACTCAAGAAAGTGAACATATCCAGTGCACCTTCCTCCTCCTATTTTCCCCTGTGGGGTAACTTGGCTGAGAGAGAGGGTGACCGGCCGAAGGTCTCCCAGCTGGATTTCCTGGCTAAGGTGGGACTAGAACAGTGGTGGGTTTCAAAAACTGTTCGAACCTACTCTGTGGGTGTGGCCTCCTTTGTGGGAGTGGCTCCGGAGCTTGTCGGGTGTGAGTCTCTGCTGATAAAGTTGGACCTCAAGGGTCAAGTGGGTTTGCTGTTAACGTACCTGCCTCCCAACAACGTTGCAGCAGCCCTCTCCTCGCTCCTCGAGTCGGTAGCCGAGCTGGCAATTGAGTTCCCTAGGTTGATGGTCCTGGGGGACTTCAATTTGCCTTCGCTCGGTGAAAACTCTGATGGGGCGCAGGAGTTCATGGCTTCCATGACAGCCATGGGCTTGACCCAAGTAATTCGGGGCCCAACCCATTCGGCGGGTCACATGCTCGACCTCGTATTCCTCTCGGAGCAGTGGATTTGTGATCTTGGTCTGAGGGGTAACGACATCATACCCCTGTCGTGGTCAGACCATTGCCTACTGAGGCTCGACTTCCAGAGACCAAACCCCCACTGTAGGGAGGAGGAACCGACCAGGTGGTTCCGCCCCAGGCGACTCATGGAACCATTAAGGTTCCAGACGGAACTTGGGGTCATTCCTGATTCTTTCGCCCACAATCCGGTAGAGACTTTGGCTGCTGCCTGGCATTCGGCAGCATCAGAGGCCCTCGACCGGATTGCGCCACTACGGCCCCTCCGAGGCGGCGGATCCCGGAGACCCCCTTGGTTTACCGAGGAACTCCGGGAGATGAAGCGCCGGAGGAGATGCCTAGAGCACCGATGGAGGTCCAATAAGTCCGAATCGAACCGAGCAATGGTAACCACCTGCACCAAGGAATACACCAGAGCACTTAGGGCAGCGAAAAGATCCCACATAGCCACCTTGGTTGCGTCCGCTGAGTCCCGCCCAGCCGCCCTGTTTAAGATAACCCGCTCCCTATTAAATAAAAGGGAGGCGGGGGAACCCTTGCAGGGCAGAGCTGAGGATTATGCCCAATTCTTAGCGGACAAAATTGCTCGGTTTCGGTCGGACTTGGACTCCACCCCTGCAGTTCCAGCCGAGGCACAAGAGGATCAGATGGAACATCTCTGGGTTGAGTTTCAGGATGTTACCCCCGGGGATGTGGACAAGGCCATGAGGGCTGTGAGTGCCTCCACCTGCGTACTGGACCCGTGTCCCTCATGGCTGGTTACCAGCAGCAGTGAGGTGACACGAGGCTGGATCCAGGCGGTCGTGACCGCCTCTCTTCGGGAGGGGAACTTCCCCGCCGCACTGAAAGCGGCGGTGGTGAGACCCCTCCTAAAGAAGCCATCTTTGGATCCAGCTGTCCTTAATAACTATCGTCCAGTCTCCAACCTTCCCTTCCTTGGGAAGGTTGTTGAGAAGGTGGTGGCCTTTCAGCTCCAGCGGTCCTTGGAGGAAGCAAACTATCTCGACCCCTTCCAGTCAGGCTTCAGACCCGGTTACAGCACAGAAACCGCTTTGGTCGCATTGACTGATGATCTCTGGAGAGCCAGAGATGGAGGATTTCCCTCCATCCTGGTTCTCCTTGACCTCTCAGCGGCTTTCGATACCATCGACCATGGTATCCTTCTGCGACGACTGCGAGGGGTGGGAGTGGGAGGCACCGTGCTGCGGTGGTTCTCTTCCTACCTCTCAGACAGGTCGCAGTCGGTGTTAGTGGGGGGGCAGAGATCGTCCCCTAGGCCCCTAACATATGGGGTGCCTCAGGGTTCGGTCTTATCCCCCCTACTATTCAACATCTACATGAAACCGCTGGGAGAGATCATCCGCAGGCACGGGATCAGATACCATCAATATGCGGACGATACTCAACTGTATCTGTCCGCCCCGTGCCAACTCAATGAAGCGGCAGACGTGATGAACCGGGGCCTGGAGGCGGTTATGGACTGGATGAGGGCTAACAAGCTTGTGCTCAACCCAGAAAAGACCGAGTGGCTGTTGTGTTTCCCTCCCAGGGATTCCACCAATATTCCATCTCTCAGGCTGGGGGGTCAAACTCTATACCCCTCAGAGAGGGTCCGCAACTTGGGAGTCCTCCTAGATCCACAGCTATCGTTCGACCACCATTTGACGACTGTGGCTAGGGGGGCATTCGCCCAGGTTCGCCTGGTGCGCCAGTTGCGACCCTACCTGAATCGGGAGGCACTCACAACAGTCACTCGGGCCCTCGTGACCTCTAGGCTGGAATACTGCAATGTGCTCTACATGGGGCTGCCCTTGAAGAGCATCCGGCGTCTTCAGCTGGTACAGAACGCAGCCGCGCGAGCGATTGTGGGTGCACCTCGGTTCACCCACATAACACCTATCCTCCGCGAGCTGCGCTGGCTACCTGTCGATTTCCGGATGCGCTTCAAGGTGCTGTTAATCACCCATAAAGCCCTACATGGTAGTGGATCTGGATACTTGAGAGACCGCCTTCTGCCAATCACCTCCCTGCGACCAATAAGATCACACAGATTGGGCCTCCTCCGTATTCCATCGGCCAGCCAGTGTCGGCTGGCAACTACAAGGAGGAGGGCCTTCTCAGTAGTCGCCCCGACCCTTTGGAACAAACTCCCCGTGGAGATTCATACCCTCACCACCGTCCAGGCCTTCCGCACAGCCTTGAAGAACTGGCTAGCCCGTCAGGCCTGGGGATGAAGATAGTTGCCCCTCCCGAATGATGAATGCATGTTGGTTACTGTTTTATTATATGTGTCTTTGTTATTGTCTGCATTTCCCCTTCCCTGATTTTATGTGAGCCGCCCTGAGTCCCCTCAGGGAAAAGGGCGGCCTACAAATGTCAATAAAATCTGTAAAAAAAAAAAAAAAAAAATCTGGCTTGCCGCCCATGTGACCGGATGGAAGTGGCTTGCCGCCCATGTGACCGGATATGAAGATGCCGACGACACTTGTCAGAACCACCTTAAATTACCTCACACACAGCACTGGCATGCATAAGAATAGGATGTAAACTTGTTTTTCAAAAGGCATCTTTGGTTTGCGTTAAAACAACTTCAACACACGCAATGTTCTGATTGCCCCACAAACGCAGTAGTCATCCTTCCCTTTCACAGAGGCACTGAGTTTTATAAATATGAGCATGATAGTGCAGAATAATCATATCCAAGGACCAGTGGTGGGTTTCAAATAATTTTGGAACCTCTTCTGTAGGTGTGGCCTGCTTTCCGGGTCCACTGGTGGAACCTCTTCTAACCGGTTCGGTAGATTTGATGAACCGGTTCTACCGAATAGGTGCGAACTTCTGGACTAGAACTCTTGGTCTCCTGTTCGACCCTATTGTCTTAGCTGCTTTTGTGTTGTTGTTGAGCTTTTCAATGTAGTCTCCAACAACTCAGGAACTCTAATGCAGATGGGTTTAATTAGGATTAATATTGTTCTTATTAATTTTAATCTCTTTTTTCCTGCATGAATTTTTATTAAGTCTGCATGAAGTGATTTGTTTCCACAAGGCGCTTCTGGCTGTGAACATGATGTGATTTTCTCCCCCCCCCCCCTTTATATATGTGTGTGTGTGTGTCAGTGGTGGGATTCAAATAATTTAACAACCGGTCCTCTGCCTTAAACACCAGCTGGGTAGGCGTGGCTTGGTAGTCTTGTGACTGGGTAGGTGTGGCCAACTCAATGTCACTCAGGTCGATGGGCGCTTCGCCTTAGTTGTTACAGTGGTAATAAGGGTTAACCGGAGAGGCAGTTTCTGAAAGCAGGGCAATAAAGATTAGGCTAGAAACAACACCAGAATGTTTCCTTCCTGCCTTCCTTACAGGATTAGCCCCGTAAAGTGGGGGAAAAACAAAAGGAGATTTCTTCCAACAATCGGTTCTCTGAACCACTTAGAAAGTTACCAACTGGTTCTCCTGAATAGGTGCGAACTGGCTGAATCCCACCATTGGTGTGTGTGTGTGAGAGGGAGGGAGGGAGGGAGGGAGAGAGAAAGAGAGAGAGAACGAGAGAGAGAGAGAGAGAGAACACTAGGGAGGGTGTTTTCTTATATGCTTCCTCAGATTACAGTTCTGGCCCAGCTCTGGTTTCTTTTTATCTCACCATTGTCTTAATAAAGGCTCTTCCTACTGTTCCTCAAGGTTATTCTTTCTGTCCATTCATCTCTTTGTTTGTTTGTTTGTTTGTTTGTTTGAAGTTTATTTATATGCCGCCCTTTTCCCTGGGGGGACTCAGGGCGGCTTACAACTCGAAAAGGGAGGGGGGAAAACAAACATTTAACATGTAAGACAATACATCATTAAAACACAACATTCATACCATTCGGGCGGGTTACAGTCTTTAGCCCCAGGCCTGACGGGATAGCCAGGTTTTGAGGGCTGTGCGGAAGGTCTGGAGGGTGGTGAGGGTACGAATCTCCACGGGGAGATCGTTCCACAGGGTCGGAGCAGCCACCGAGAAGGCTCTCCTCCGCGTAGTTGCCAGTTGACATTGACCGGCAGATGGGACTCGGAGGAGGCCTAATCGATGGGATCTAATAGGTCGAGTGGAGGTAATTGGCAGTAGGCGGTCTCTCAAGTGGGAGAAAAAGGATGTGCTTTTTCACAGTGCAGGGAGAGATTGTCTTTCTCCCTTCTGAGGAAACCCCAACTTTCTCTCTTTTCACGAGATCGAAGGTCTGGGGGATAAACAGTCACTTGTTGCTACTTTGGACCATAGTTGTTAGTGGAGGACTTAATCCTGCAGGGGCATCTAATGAGGATTCAACTTTGCTTTGCAACCAGGGATCAGCACCTCCTATGCTATGTGCGTACGCTACGACGGAGTGGAAGTGGAAGAAACCTACTGTGATGCATTGACTCGTCCTGAACCCACCCATGAATTCTGTGCAGGCCGAGAGTGCCAGCCTAGGTGAGTGGAAAGAGCCAGCTCTTCCGAAGGCATTCTGGAACCTGTGTGATGTGTGGTGCAGTTGGGATGCTGAAATTAAACCTTATCACTTAAGCCGGCAGAAGATAATGTGAAACTTTTTTTCCCCCATCCCTTTTGTTTCTTGCGCAAATGCAAATGCATGAAAAATTGCTATGGAAGTTTTAAAGGTTTTGAGTTTTGAGGGGAAAGTTCCTTACGGAGGAGACAGAATTGCTCCTACAAGGAGAAAAATAAATAGGCAACTATAATAAATCTTTATGGAAGGATCTTTGATTTAGGAGTTTGTATAGATCAGTGTTTCTCAACCTTGGCAACTTGAAGATGTCCGGACTTCAACTCCCAGAATTCCCCAGCCAGCATTCGCTGGCTGGGGAATTCTGGGAGTTGAAGTCCGGACATCTTCAAGTTGCCAAGGTTGAGAAACACTGGTATAGATCATGGGTCGTTAACCTGCTCCCTACCGCCCCCTAGTGGGCGTTTGGGGATTCCAGGTGGGCGGTAGGGACTTCGGAGGTTAAAACCTCCTTTTGAGCGAGTGGGCACGCGCGAGCGCACACATCAATAAACCAATGTGCGCAGTTGCAAAATAGGAGAAGCAAACACGTGGGAAAGGGAAGGGGAGGAGGGGATAGCAGGGACAGGGAGAAGCCGAACAGAGCAGTTGCAAAATAGGAGAAAGAAAAGTTATAGGTAGGAGAGAATTGTTGGCTAATAATAATAAGTGGGCTAACTAGTTCAGCCTTACTTTTGTACATTGCCCTAAGGAAGGTAAAAAAAGGAGATAAAAAGGAAAAGATAAAAAAAATTAACAAAAGGAAGAAAAATAGAGAAAAGGGGATAAAATAAAGGAGGAGAGTAAGCAGTGTTTAGTGTGGCCCCCTAAATTAAATTTTGTTATCTTATAAAATAAAAGAAAGAAATAAGTAAAGGAAGAAGGAGAAAATAAAAAAGGGAAAAAGAGATCCTTGATATAGTGAAATACTATAAGAAAGGTAAAGAAGAAGGAAGGAAGGAAAAGGAATTTTTTTTGATGGTGACACTTAATAAAAATTGGCACTTAATGCAGTGTTCCTTACGAAAATCGAACCAGATATCAAATATTTCGTCTCGCAGCATCAGCCTCAAAGATCTCATTAATCACTAGTAAAGCTAATTTCAATTTACTTTATTGTTTTCTAATTAAACTTTATAAAGTTAAAAACATTGTAAACATGCATAAAATAGAAATAAAAAGATAAATGTACGTACATTTCTTTTTTTTTTAAAACACCCTTCTTTGTAAAAAAATATTCCGCACGTGCGCAAAAACTGATGGGCGGTAAGGAAATTTTTCCGTCAAGAAAAACTTTATAAAGTTAAAAACATTGTAAACATGCATAAAGTAGAAATAAAAAGATAAATGTACGTACATTTCTTTTTTTTAAAACACCCTTCTTTGTAAAAAAATATTCCGCACTTGTGCAAAAACTGGTGGGTGGTAAGGAAATTTTTCCATCAAGAAAGATCCATTAGTGGGCGGTAGGTAGAAAAAGGTTGACTATCACTGGCATAGATCCTTATCCAGTTTTATTGTTTATTTTTCCCTTTGCATTAAACTATGCCTAAACTGCTTTTTCTTTCTCTTGGAGGTGGGAGACCAGCCAGTGGAGTGAGTGTTCAAGAACTTGTGGGGAAGGTTATCAGTACCGAATCGTGCGCTGTTGGAAGATGCTGGCTCCAGGTTTTGATAGTTCGGTCTATGATGACATGTGTGAGTCAGCTGGGTTAACCAGGCCTATGGAACGGAAATCATGCAAGAACAAAGTTTGTGGGCCACAGTGGGAGCTGTCAGAATGGTCTGAGGTATGTTGCTCTTGGGTAGATTTCTCTCTCTCTCCCTCTCCCTCCCCCCCCTCTATCTCTCTCTCACACACACACCAAAGAACTTGCACAAATCTAAGATAGTGCTTTCCGGTTGTTTTGAACTCTTCCAATCCTTTGCCTTTAGTAATGTTGACAAAGGTTGATGGCAGTTGATGTCCAAAACCTATTGAGAACATGAAGATGCTTATCCCTGATTTTCAACATGGGCTTAGGGAAACAGTCAAGCATGCATTCAATTTCACGTCCAATCGGGCGGACTGAGTTTTTAAACTGAGGTATTAGAGGCAAAGGGGAGGCGTGGTCAAATAAAAAAGATACTCAGTCCTAGGGCAGATAGATTGTGTTAACCCATGCTTGGACTCTCCCGCAGCGCCCAGAGAACGACCGTTCAGGTAAGCCAACGGTCTTTCTATCTTTGTCAGGAAGGCATGTATAAACTGACCCATGAAGTTTGAAGTTTTATTTTATTTATATGCCGCCCTATTCCCTAAAAGGGACTCAGGGCGGCGAACAACTCCAACGGGAAGGGGAACATGCAAATACAAAGTAGACGTTTAAAATGACCAACAACCACACCTGTCGAGAGGGGAAGGGAGCTCATCAACCCCAGGCCTGCCGACACAGCCAGGTCTTAACGGCTTTTCGGAAAGCCAGGAGAGAGGTGAGGGTCCGAATCTCCGCGGGGAGTTCGTTCCAAAGGGCCGGAGCTGCAACAGAGAAGGCCCTCCCCCGGGTCGTAGCCAGATGGCATTGGCTGGTGGATGGAACCCGGAGGAGGCCGGCCCTGTGAGATCTAATGGGTCTTTGGGAGGTAATTGGCAGCAGCAATGAATTGTTACCATTCATTAGTTGAGCAATAGTCATAATATGTGAGTGTAGCAGGGCAGGAAAAAAAAATGTGATGGGTACATTTGGCAATAATGTAATTTTAGGGTTATATCTTCTGGTTCCCACTTCTTCACAGTGTTCTGCTCGGTGTGGCAGTCAAGGGACAATGCGAAGGGAAGTGCGCTGTTCAGTCGAGCCCAAACTCTGCAATCAATCTACGAAGCCCATCAATGAGAAGGAGTGTTTAGGTCCTCCCTGTGACAGGCAGTGGGCTGCTTCTGACTGGGGACCGGTGAGTTAAGACTGGTGTGTGGGGGTGTCTGTGTATCTGTGTATGTTTAATTAGAGTCTTCATGGAAGGGTTGGATAGGGGAAATATTCTAATTAATTTTAAAGAGGTGATGCAGGAGGGGGTGCACAGGTAAACCCACCAGTGGCTGGCCAGGTTAGGTGGTCTTAATGGAATGGACCTTATAAATTCATATTAGCTTGGCTTTTCATTCTAGTGCCCTGGAGTTCCAAAGTTGACTTTTAGCTGGAGTGAACTTTTTCTCCAACTTCCTCATAAGTATTAAAAATAGGGCTGAACAGTGTGGCAAGACCCTGTAAAGGAGGGGCACAGGAAGCCAGGCGTGGGTGAGAGATAGAACAGAGGTAAAAACTGCTGACAGCTTAAGACATTATAGGAACTTCTCTTTCTTGTATTTCTCCTATGTACTTCTCTGTAACATTCCAAATGAACTTCTGCTTTTCGAAATGTCATGCTTGTCTCGTGTATGGAAACGCCTTGAGAATGCACAGTGTGGAACACGGCATAAAAGTAGCATCCTGGGCAGAGCCCAGGCAGTTCAGACTTTGGTGTGTGAACACGCTGAACTCGATGCATCAAATAAACCTGTTTCTCTCACCTTCGTGGTCTGAAGTCCTGGTCTTTCGTAAGTAGATTACATACCTCAATCTGCTGCAACAGAGGCACAAAGATGGCCTTTAAGAAAATATTCAGAAAATGCCCAGGTCTGGAAAGGAAGATAGTATTAAGAAAAGACTTCAGAAGACTCCTTCCTGTCTCACTAGTGCAGTGTTTCTCAACCTTGGCGACTTTAAGTCCTGTGGACTTCAACTCCCAGAATCCCCCAGCCACTAGGGTAAAAGAGAGAAGGAAGGAGAAACACAATCAAACTTGCAAGAGTCTGTTATTGTAGCCTATCTCAATTCATTCTGGTCATCCCGTGGAACCAGTTTTCCTGATCTGATTGATACTTATGCTAGTCTAGAATAGAGTGTGCCTGTGTGTTTTCTGAAATTGTAGTAGAAACCATGAGGTTAGAGGCATCCTTTCAAAAGTAAGTGAAGACTTCTGCGAAGACCCCTTCTGCATGTCTAATGTATTTGCCCAGAATTTCAGTCCTAAAACATGCCAAAAGTCTTAGAAGTTATGTCTTATATTTGTCCATCTAGATCAGTGTTTCTCAACCTTGGCAACTTGAAGATGTCTGGACTTCAACTCCCAGAATTCCCCAGCCAGCATTCGCTGGCTGGGGAATTCTGGGAGTTGAAGTCCAGTCATCTTCAAGTTGCCAAGGTTGAGAAACACTGATCTAGATTAAAGGCTACTACTAAATCCAGTTACCTTGAAAAGTCTCATTATTTCTTCTAGTGCTCAGGTTTGTGTGGTGAGGGACGGATGAATCGCTTGGTCACCTGTCGCAACGTGGAAGGGAAGCTGATCTCCGAGTCCCAGTGCAATCCCAACACTAAGCCCCTGGCAATCTACCCCTGCGGAGATAAGAACTGCCCTGCCCATTGGGTCGAGCAAGAATGGGACCATGTGAGTTTGCAGCTGATCACACCTCTCCGTTCTTAAGGAAGACTCTTGAAGTTATTGCCGCCAATCCAAAATCAAATTAAAAAAATGTGTTAGCGAGAGTGTCCACTGGCTAATTTAGAAGCTCTTCGGAGCTTGGCTGTCATCTGTACTTCCATCCTGCAGTTTCAAAGCAGGGATTCAAATAGGCGGGTTCTCCTTTTCCCATTAGCTGGGAGTTGATGGGGGCAGATTTTGGGTTGTGTCAGCTCCCTGACCATAGATGGCCTGGGAAATAGTGTAGCAAACCCCTAAACAACGATTGGGAGATATAAGGAAGCTCTATAAAACGGTTCACCGACAAATGCGCGCTCGACAAAAGCGCACCGACAAAACCACGCCGAGAAAACCGCGAGTTCAAAAGCGCGCCGACGAATGAGCGCAGAAGCGCGCCGACAACAGCACGCTGACAGGAGTGTGCTCTAAACCTAACCCTAAACCTAACCCTGAACTTAACCCTAACCCTTACCCTAACCCTTACCCTAACCCTTACCTTAACCCTAATCGTGCTTCTGTCGGCGCTCTTTTGACGGCGTGCCTTTGTGGGCGCGCTGTCGACGCCGTGGTTTTATCGCCGCGGTTTTGACGGCGCGCTGTTGTCGGGCGCACATTTGTCGGGTCACGCTATAAAACGCATGTGCTTATCTGGTCCCTTTGAGCTATTCCTAGATTGACATTCAGCGTTAAGCCATCTATCTGTTTCTAAGCCATCAGCACTGACATATAAAAGCAACAGCCAGTAACATATGCAAAGGGTTTGTAGAAAGATCATGATTCTTCTCCCTTTCACCATTCGCTGGCTTAAATCAGTTCTGTCTCCCTGTGTGCTTTCTCTTATTAACCTACCCATTTGCTGGTAGCTTAGAAGAAACAGACCTCCTTTACATTGGAACTGCTGTTTATTCTTCATTTCTTTTACCTAGCTTAGTTTTTCCTTTCCAGAGCAAAACAAACATCTAAACATGAAAAAGAAACAAGACAATTAAAAATGTAACCTTTAGCTTCTTGAAGAGGTAAATATTGTTTTAAGGAAAAGTAGTTTATTTATTTATTTTTGCAATATCAGGTATCTGCATTAAACATAATTCCAAGATACATATATACAAAAAATATATAGAAAATACAAAAAAAACAACCCTACTACTGTGTAAATAAAATATCAGGTACCATACACGTGAAAATTTGTCATAAACAAGCAGTACACCAGATTATAATTCATTGCTATTCGGGTAAATTATAAAAGTCAACCAAGTTTGATAAAAATTGTGGTTCCTGCGTCTGAAATCTCATTACTTTAATTGTGATTTTGTCTTTTTTCTTTTCTAATGTGGCAATTAAAGAGGCTTTACTAACTTCACAACTCAGTTTATAAATTATCTACCGTTTTCCTTAAAGAATCCTCTATACCAGAATTCCCCAATCTTTCTGGCTTTGCAGCCCAGCGGGGGTAAGAGAGGATGGTTCTGCACAGTGGTGGGTTTCAAAAATTTTTGGAACCTACTCTGTGGGCGTGGCCTCCTTTGTGGGAGTGGCTTGCCGGCCATGTGACCTGGTGGGGGAGGCTTGCCAGCCATGTGTTTTCTTTCTCTCTCTCTCTCTCTCTCTTTCTTCTTCATTTTGTCTCTCTGTCCCTTTTTTCTTTTTTTCATCTCTCTCACTCTTTCTTTCTTTCTTTCTTTCTTTCTTTCTTTCTTTCTTCCTTTCTTTCTCCTTCTCTCTCTCTCTGTGTCAGTCTGTCTCTCTCTCTCTCTCTCTCTGTGTGTGTGTGTAGCAGTGGAACTTTTTGGAACCCCTTTTCTGTAGGTGTGGCCTGCTTTCCGGGTCCACTGGTGGAACCTCTTCTAACCGGTTCGGTAGATTTGACGAACTGGTTCTACCGAATAGGTGCGAACTGGTAGGAACCCACCTCTGGTTCTGCACGAACGGCAGGCAGGAGCCCTATTGCACACACATTTGCCACTTGCACAAAGGGGGGGCACACACACTTCTGCTTCTCACACAAGTGGGAATGCACTCGGCCGGCCGCCATTTCTGTGGCATGGTTTCGAACAGCTCAAGACCCGGGAATGGGGTGTGGCCCGGGGTTTGCTCTACACAGTCTAAGGGGAGTGTGTGTGTGTGTGTTACTGATATTCCTTCTTCCCTTCATCAGCCTATAAGTTCCCAATTTTAATTACAATAATTCCTTAACTAAAGTTTTACCTATGTTAGCATTTGACATAGTTGTTTTCCCTTCTGTATTTTACTCTCTCCTTTTTCCCTTTACTCTAAACCTGAACGTTTTAAAAAAGGAAAACAATCTATATAAATTCTGTTGCTCCATAACTCAGTGTAGTGTTCTTATTTTCCATCTGCAGTTCAACCTGCTTTCCACGGTTCCACCACAAAACCGTGTTCGACTAAAGGGCGCTCGATGAAACCACGTAGCTGACGTCATCACAGCGCGACAACAGCACGGAGAAAAAAGCACGCTGTAAACGCTAAGCCTAAAATTAACACCTAAACCTAACCCCCCTAAACCTAATCCTAAACCTAACCCTAAACCTAACCCTTAACCTAACGCTAAACCTAATCCTAACCCTTAACCTAAACCTAAACCTAACCCTAACCCTTAACCTAACCCTAAACCTAACCCTAAACCTAACCCTTAACCTAATCCTAACCCTTAACCTAATCCTAAACCTAACCCTAAACCTAACCCTAACCCTAACCCTTAACCTAACCCTAAAGCTAACCCTTACCTTAACTTGAATCGGCTTGCTTTCAAAGCGCTATTTAAAGCGCCCTTCTTTCTCCGCGCTCGCTGTTGTCGCCCTGCTGATGACGTCAGCGACGCGGTTTAATCGGGTGTGCTTTAGTAGAGCGCGGTTTTGTCGTGCCACGGCTTTCCACAGTTCCAAGGCAAACCGTAGATGACTTTCTTCCTCTCTTCTTGGAAAGCTTTGTCGATAAGCTCTGCATCTCAGTTCAAATTTAAATAACTTCCATGTCCTTGTAATATAAAAACAATCCATTTGAGAGAAGAATCCCATTTGTAGTTATCCATATTCTGCATCACAAGTTTTTTCTCTAAATGGTTTTAATTCCTTTCCTTGCTGCAATGCAGCTACACTGATATCTTGGGGGAAAAACGTTCTCCAGACCATTTATTTTTCTCATAATTTTATCTTTTATATTTGGGTTCACAAATCTTAAAAAAAAGTATGTCTCTAGGTTTTCTTCTGTGTGTTCCTAGGAGAGCAAACCGGATGAGGACATTCATTATTTTTATCCATTAAGTTCTGGTAATTAATTTTAGAGATAAGTAGTCAAATTTGTTTCTTCTGCTTTTCTCCGCCATTCCTTTAATCCTTAAATTATTTCTCCTGCCACGATCCTGTAAATCAGCCGACTCAATCTTTATTTCAGAAATATTCTTTGGAGCCTTGTCTGTCTCAAGAGTATTATTTGTAGCATATCATAAACATTGCTGGCTTTCAGAGCTTTATCTGCTATTTGCATTTCCTGAAATTATTTATTCATTTTGCTATGACATATCTGCCAAGTCTTTAGATATTCCTATAGCATGTTAGTCCCATTCTGGCTTTAGTTTTTTTTTTTTTAAAGTTGTTTTATTAACTGTCCAGTGATGGCCATATCAGACGTCTGTCCTTGACCAGGCATTGCTTTCCCCCCATTGCTTCTTCTTCATGGCAGAGAACCATCTCAACCGCTTTCAGGTCTTCCAGAGAAACTGTAAACCCCTTTCCATTGAGCAGATTATCTTTCCTGAACATCTTGCTTTACTTATCTCACTATCTAATAAAACAAGGGAACGTGGCTATATTTGAGAAAGTAGCAGGGAAGAGAAGAACACTCAGTAAGCCACCGTGACCCATCAAAAGCGTGCTGACAAAAGCACGTCGCTAAAACCGCGACGTCATCAACGCACCGACAACAGCGCGTCGACAGAAGGGCGATTTAAGGGCGATTTAAGTTAAGGAGAGCCGAGGTGGCACAGTGGTTAAATGCAGCCCTGCAGGCTACTTCAGCTGACTGCAGTTCTGCAGTTCGGCTGTTCAAATCTCACTGGCTCAAGGTTGACTCAGCCTTCCATCCTTCTGAGGTGGGTAAAATGAGGACCCGGATTGTTGTTGGGGGCAATATGCTGACTCTGTAAACCGCTTAGAGAGGGCTGAAAGCCCTATGAAGCGGTATATAAGTCTAACTGCTATTGCTGCTATTGCTATTGCTAAGCACGTCGACAGAAGGGCGATTTAAGGGCAATTTAAGGTAAGGCTTAGGTTTAGGGTTAGGTTTAGGGTTAAGTTTAGGGTTAGCATTACGTTTAGGGTTAGGGTTAGCGTTAGGATTAGCGTTAGGTTTAGGTTCACAGCGCGCTTCTGTTGCTGCGCTGTTGTCGCCGCGATTCAGCGCTCATTCGTCGGCGCGGTTTAGAACTCACGGTTTTGTCACCGCGGTTTAGTCGGGCGCGGTTTTGTCGATCGCCCTTTTGTCGGTGAACCGTTAGCCACACCCAAATGCATAGTAAATATAAATCTGGTCTAACAGTATTGGAATTTGGACTAAAGAGGTAGCCCTCGACTTACAATTCATTTAGTTCAAAGTTACAACAGCACTGAAAAAAAGTAACTTACAACCATTTTTCATTTTTCACCATTGCAGCATCCCCATGATTTACATTCGGATGCTTGATAACTGACTCGTGTTTATGATGGTTTTAGATGTCCCCTCTTTTGCGACCTTCTGACAAGCAAAGTCAATGGGGAAGCCAAATTCACTTAACAACATTGTTACTAATTTAACCCCTGTGTTGAGTCACTTAACAAACGCGGCAAGAAAAGCGTACAATGGGGCAAAACTCACGCAACGAATTTCTCACTTAGCAACATCGGTTCAATTTGGGCTCAGATTTGGGGCTCAGTTGTGGTCCTAAGTCAAGGACTGCTTATGTTAGGGTTGTTGTTATTGTCTGTTTAAAACATTAACTTTATCTCCGGCAAAACTCTTGCGTTGTTAAGCCCAAACACATTTTGTATTTTGTATTAATTACTGGCTGCCTTCCAAATGAAAAGAATGAGCCCACCGTGGGTTTGTCATGCAGAGGCGAACCCCAAAAAAGTTTGTCATGCTTTTTAATGCAGGTGGAAAATGGTGCTTCGCTTTCTCTATTGCAGTGCAATGCCACGTGTGGCCGAGGTGTCAAGATGCGGACAGTGCTGTGTGTGGGATTAGAGAATGGCCTGTACAAGGAGCATCCCGAGGAGCGGTGTGAGGCTTCCCCAAAGCCAGAAATACAAGCCCCATGTTTCCAGAGACCCTGCTCCACATGGTTTTCAACCTCTTGGTCTCAGGTAGATGGAGACCAACCTACAGAAACCTGAAGAGGGGAGAGAGCTGCTGGAGTTTGGAACAGGATTGAAGGGAAATGGCAGGGAAGATTCTCCTTGAACAACTCTTTAATGGGGGGAAATAAAGGGAGGGGTGTTTGTCTCTGTTTCATCCATTGAGATTCCCAGCATTGCTTTCCAAAGCCCTCTTTATTTCGATTTTGTAGATGCCACCTTTCTGAAAACCATTATGACGGTGCGCAACGTTCAAACAGATGATCATAGAACATTTTTTAAAACAAAAAAACCACCACAAAATAGAATAAACATTTACAGAACTCCGGGATTCAAAAATGTGGCTTTTGTAAAATCACCTGGGGCTTGACTGCAACTGTAAAAGATTCAAGATTCAAGATTTAATAAATTTATATGCCGGACGGCTTACATAAAACAATTCTAAAAGAATGCTAAAAAATTTAAAATAGAGAGAGAACAAATTAAAAAGACACATCATGCACTCAACCTTAGTGGGGCTGGACCTCGTTCATGAGGTCAACAGCCCCAGGCCTGCCGGAACAGCCAGGTCTTAGTAGACTTTCGGACAGCCGAGAGAGTGGGGAGGGTCCGGATCTCTGGGGGTAGATCGTTCCATAGGGCCGGGGCAGCTACAGAGAAGGCCCTCCCCCGAGGAGCCGCCAGACGACATTGTCTAGTCGACGGCACCCGGAGAAGGCCCATCCTGTGAGATCTTATTGGACGCTGGGAGGTATGTGGCAGAAGATGGTCTCGTAGATAAAGGGGGCGCACCCTCTCATTTGGTTGGGAGGCACAAGGCAGCCCTTTCATTTGCACCTGGCAAATTGTACTGTCCTCTGATTAAATGAGCTGAAGGGTATCTGTATCCAGAGCCGGATGCAATCATCTAAAGAGGGGACCAGGACAGAGAAAACCTTTGCTGGATCAGGAAAGATAAACATAATTGGACAAAGCTGTAGCTTGCTACTTGGAGATGTAGCAATGGGCAAACATTCCTGACCTTGCTATACCTATAGATATGGTCTCAGTATTAAGAGTAGTAAACTAATTTAATTCCTTTGGCTTGGGTTTCATTGCATTGCACTTGCAATCTTTTTTATTTATTTTTTCTTTATTGGTTTTGTACTTGCAATTATAATCACTCCTGTCTTTGCTCTGCCTGCTTCTTATTCAAGTGTAGATCAAAACGTTGATTTCAGGGATGGTCGTGGCGTTTTGTTCTGCTACAGCAGAAGCGTCCCGGATGCGGAGTTCTGTCGGGCTGCTGGGTGGGCTCTCACCCTTCGAGCCCCAGAATTGCTCCTGGGGGCTCTAGGGGAGCTCTACCTTTGCCCGGCTGCTCACCTCCCCCTCTTCTCCCGAGGGGAGAGTTTTCAAGCCACTAGACAGCTGATTTGCGGTGTTGTAACGGCTTAGACGCGATCACGGGGCTGGCGTTCCCACAGGAACGTCCTTCAACGCCTACAGTGCCACCGGAAGTCTCTTTATTGGTTTTAATCTAATGTCTTTGTTTGATTGTGGCGAGCCACTCAAAGCCACTGAGAGTTGGGTAGCATACATACTTAATAAATTATTATTATTAAAATTTAAAGTATGAAATCACACTGACAAATGAAGCATTGCTATCACTTTCTAGTTTAACTTGGGTATCCATAGTTGCAAAAGTGTGTGACCCGACAAAAGTGCACACGACAAAAGCGCGCCGACAAAACCGCGTCGCTAAAACCGTGATGTCATCAACACGCCGACAACAGCATGCTGACAACAGCGTGTCGACAGAAGGGCGATTTAAGTTAAGGGTTAGGGTTAGGGTTAGGGTTAGCATTACGTTTAGGGTTAGCGTTACGTTTAGGGTTAGCGTTAGGTTTAGGGTTAGATTTAGGTTTACAGCGCGCTTCTGTCGGCGCGCTGTTGTCGGTGTGATTCAGCGCTTATTCGTCGCCGTGCTTTAGAACTTGCAGTTTTGTCCCCGTGGTTTAGTCAGGCGTGCTTTTGTTGGTGAACCACAAAAGTGACACCATTCTTGAGAATAATTATGAAGCAGCCCTGTGGGATTTCTCTCCATGTCCTTCTTTTGGTTGAGCTGTACATCCATACTTTGTACCAAAGGAGAACATTTTTCTTTCCTCCCATCCTTTGCAGTGCAGCAAGACCTGTGGCACTGGCCTGCGTTTCCGTGAAGTGAAGTGCTACCAAGGAGAAACCTTAGGCCAAGGCTGTGAGTCAACGTCTAAACCTGAAGCCAGGCAAGCTTGCCAACTACAGCCATGTCCCACCGATGCTCCAGGTAAAAAGCAACGTGTCAGGGGCTCTAGCTTAAGGAAGTAGAGAGTATTGCAGCTCTTAAACCAACAGGGCCCTCCGGGAGGGTGCTGTGAAGAAGCGGACAGGGCTGTAAACCCAAGCAGTCAGTGCTAGGATCACTTGTGATGCAGTGGTGGGTTTCAAAAATTGTTGGAACCTACTCTGTGGGTGTGGCCTCCTTTGTGGGAGTGGCTTGCCACCCATATGACCGGATATGAAATTATGAATTAGTATTTAGGTTATAGCAGTAGCAGTTAGACTTATATACCACTTCATAGGGCTTCAACCCCTTCTAAGCGATTTACAGAGTCAGCATATTGCCCCCACAGTCTGGGTCCTCATTTTACCCACCTCGGAAGGATGGAAGGCTGAGTCAACCCTGAGCCGGTGAGATTTGAACCGCTGAACTGCAGATAGCAGTCAGCTGAAGTGGCCTGCAGTACTGCATTCTACCCACTGAGCCACCTCGGCTCTTGGTCCAAGTAGCTATTCAGAAACTCTGGCATTGAAGTCTTAAAGCTGTCAGGTTACAAGATCCTTGGCAGTGGTGGGTTTCAAAATTTTTTGGAACCTCTTCTGTAGGTGTGGCCTGCTTTCCGGGTCCACTGGTGGAACCTCTTCTAACCGGTTTGGTAGATTTGATGAACTGGTTTTACCGAATAGGTGTGAACTGGTAGGAACCCACCTCTATTGTGATGCTAAGGCATGATGTGGCCATCTGGTTAGTTTGAAACTTAGTGCAATGGGGGAACCCAGTTTGTGACTAATAAAAATGGTGGCCAGGGAGAAGACATTGGAGCTGTCAATTTCTGAATCCAGAAGGACTGGCTGGCACATAGAAAGAGATAGCAAAGAGCACCATACCAAGAGGCTTAAAGAAGAGGCTAGCTTTCACACGAGGAAGATAAAAGGAAGAAGTGGAAAAAAAGAGAAGATGAAAGAGTATGTGCACACTCAAGGAAAGTTGCATGCACCGTATCGTCTGAAGCAGTGGTGGGATTCAGCCAGTTCGCACCCATTCGGGAGAACCGGTTCTTAACTTTCTAAGTAGTTCAGAGAACCGATTGTTGGAAGAAATCTTCTTTTGGTTTTTTTCCACTTTACAGGGCTAGTCCTGTAAGGAAGGCAGGAAGGAAACATTCTGGTGTTGTTTCTAGCCTCATCTTTATTGCCCTCCTTACAGAAACTGCCTCTCTGGTTAACCCTTATTACATTGTAACAGCTAAGGCGAAGCGCCCATCGACCTGAGTAATGTTGAGTTGGCCACGCCCACACGGTCACATGACCACTAAGCCCCACCTACCCACCTGGTCATTAGGACAGAGAACCGGTTGTTAAATTATTTGAATCCCACCACTGGTCTGAAGCCAGCGGTGTTTTTGAAATACAAATATTCTGGTGAGGTAGCCTAATTGCAAGAGGATTCAGGTGACCCACCCTCTGTCTAACCCAGTGGTAGTCAACCTGGTCCCTACCGCCCACTAGTGGGCGTTCCAGCTTTCATGGTGGGCGGTGGGGGTTTGCTGTAACTCTGCTTTGTAAATTTTATAAAGTCAAGTTACTTCCCTACTTTATAAATCACCTTTACTGTGGAACCGGTGGGCGGTTAGAAAATTTTACTACTAACAGAGATACAAAAGTGGGTGGTAGGTGTAAAAAGGTTGACTACCCCTGCGATGGATGGATGGATGAATGGATGGATAGATGGATAGATAAGAGAGAAAGATGATAGATAGATAGATAGATAGATAGATAGATAGATAGATAGATAGATAGATAGATAGATAGATGATAGATAGATGATAGATAGATAGATGATAGATAGATTGATAGATGATAGATAGATAGATAGATGATAGATAGATAGATAGATAGATAGATAGATAGATAGATAGATAGATAGATAGATGATAGATAGATAGATGATAGATAGATAGATAGATGATAGATAGATAGATAGATTGATAGATGATAGATAGATAGATAGATGATAGATAGATAGATGATAGATAGATGATAGATAGATGATAGATAGATGATAGATAGATGATAGATAGATAGATAGATAATAGATAGATAGATGATAGATAGATAGATGATAGATAGATAGATAAATAGATAGATAGATAGATGATAGATAGATTGATAGATAGATTGATAGATGATAGATAGATGATAGATAGATAGATGATAGATAGATAGATAGATAGATAGATAGATAGATAGATAGATAGATAGATAGATAGATAGATGATAGATAGATGATAGATAGATAGATGATAGATAGATAGATTGATAGATGATAGATAGATAGATAGATGATAGATAGATAGATGATAGATAGATGATAGATAGATGATAGATAGATGATAGATAGATAGATAGATAGATAGATAGATAGATAAATAGATAGATAGATGATAGATAGATGATAGATAGATAGATAAATAGATAGATAGATAGATGATAGATAGATTGATAGATAGATTGATAGATGATAGATAGATGATAGATAGATAGATGATAGATAGATAGATGATAGATAGATAAATAGATAGATAGATAGATAGATAGATAGATAGATGATAGATTGATAGATGATAGATAGATGATAGATAGATAGATAGATAAATAGATAGATAGATAGATGATAGATAGATGATAGATAGATAGATAGATAGATAGATAGATAGATAGATAGATAAATAGATAGATAGATAGATAGATGATAGATAGATTGATAGATGATAGATAGATGATAGATAGATAGATGATAGATAGATGATAGATAGATAGATAAATAGATAGATAGATAGATGATAGATAGATTGATAGATGATAGATAGATAGATGATAGATAGATAGATAGATAGATAGATAGATAGATAGATAGATAGATAGATGATAGATAGATAGATGATAGATAGATAGATAGATAGATAAATAGATAGATAGATGATAGATAGATTGATAGATGATAGATAGATAGATGATAGATAGATAGATGATAGATAGATAGATGATAGATAGATGATAGATAGATAGATGATAGATAGATGATAGATAGATTGATAGATGATAGATAGATGATAGATAGATAGATGATAGATAGATAGATAGATAGATAGATAGATAAATAGATAGATAGATAGATGATAGATAGATAGATGATAGATAGATAGATAGATAAATAGATAGATAGATAGATAGATAGATAGATGATAGATAGATTGATAGATGATAGATAGATGATAGATAGATGGATGATAGATAGATAGATGATAGATAGATAGATAAATAGATAGATAGATAGATAGATAGATAGATAGATAGATAGATAGATAGATAGATAGATGATAGATAGATTGATAGATGATAGATAGATGATAGATAGATAGATGATAGATAGATAGATAGATAGATAGATAGATAGATAGATAGATAGATAGATACAGTAGATCAGTGGTAGTCAACCTGGTCCCTACCTCCCAGTAGTGGGCGTTCCAGCTTTCATGGTGAGCGGTAGGGGTTTGCTGTAACTCTGCTTTATAAATTTTATAAAGTAAAGTTACTTCCCTACTTTATAAATCACCATTACTGTGGAACCGGTGGGCGGTCAGAAAATTTTACTACCAACAGAGATACAAAAGTGGGTGGTAGGTGTAAAAAGGTTGACTACCCCTGGTCTAACCTTCGCGCTGTGTTTCCCTTCTACAGACGAAGACTGTGAAGACAAAGCAACAGCTAACTGTGTGTTGGTGCTGAAAGTAAAGCTGTGTTCCCACTGGTATTACAGAAAGGCTTGCTGCAGATCTTGTAAGGGCAAAACACCTTGATTTGGCCCCTGCTTCTTCCACTTCAGAATAAGAAGCATCAAGGGAGAAACTTGATGGAGGCGGCCTTCTTGACCAGAAAGTGCCTGATCCTTATGGATAGTCTAGAACGTCGGTCCACTGATTGGAACGTTGCCGTAAAAATGACTCCAATTGCAGGCCTTTTCATTAGAAGGCTTGCTCCTATATATTGTGCAGGTGATCTAATAATCGGGGTCTGTGATGCAATTCACAGGCATTTTGTCATGCTAAGTAATATTAAAATCTCTGCTTCTCACTTCCTTGAATTCCTTGGGACTGGATCAGGGGTGGGTTTCTCGCCCCGTTCCAACCGTCTGACTTACCTTGGAGGCTTAGCATTAGGTTCCTCGTGCTATCCCAGTATTTGCAGCAATTTTCCTGACCTTGCCATGATGGCATTGCCAGTCAATGACCAAGTAACTTTAAAAAATGGATGGATGGGCAGTTTGTAGGGTGAGACACCCAGAAAGTTCTATTCAGTTCCTTTCCAGATTAAATAAAAAAAAACATGTGCCATGGAAAAGGACTATGTTAAATCTTTTTTTTTTCTCAATTGGATAGGTTAAGAGACGTTAAAGCACTGTAAGAATTTAAGGCAGCTACCATAGTGTATCATAACATTAAGCATCAGAAAAACAAGAGCATTGCGGTAAAAAGAACAATGGCGAAAAAGTAAAAATAAATAATAGTGTTTTATTTGTCTCTCCATTGACTAAATGTCAATTTGCCAGTTCCTTTCCATCTAGTGCCACAAAAAATATTACTGAGAAAGCCAGGCCCTCCTTTCCGTTCACCTTCTAAAAAAATTAAAGCATTTAGAGCAGAACCACCCGTTGTGATGTGGCAAACTGGATTGTATGGGAAAATGCAATGCTTTAGCCCCCTTGGTCCCAGGCCACTTGTAGCTGGGGAGTAAGAAAACTTTAAGGATTTTGAGCTACGTCTAGAATAAGTTGGTTGCCAGTGTGCAAGTTGTTCAAAAGATGCTCCTCCGGCTGCAGGAAGATAAAGGAAGATGAATTTTTCCAGCTTGCTTTCAATTCAGGGTCATCTTTGGAAGGACTGTCAGTCCCTTTCCATTATTTTCAAGTGACCTAGGCTGAATCTAAGATGTAGAAGAGGAGGTTATATACTTCAAACTGAAGGTGAGAAATAAGTTTTCCCACTTGTGCACAAAAAAAAACCAAACCCCAAATCCTCATTAAATGAATAAACAGCACCATAGACATGATGAAACACAAATCTGTTTCCTTGCTATCTTAATCCCCCCAATAAATATAGGATGTGTGTGTGTGTGTGTGTGTGTCTATACAGTATGTGTGTGTATATATACTGTATTTGTATACAAGACCAGCATATGTGTATGTGTGTGTGTGTGTGTGTATGTATGTATGTATGTATGTATGTATGTATGCATATGTATATATGTATATATATGTATATATATATTAGATTTTTACAACCCCTGGTAAGCCCCAATTATGGGAGGAAGCTAACTGCTTCCATCATCTGTCAATCGGCTCGTCACAAGAGTCCATCACAACAGAAACCCAATATTTTTACTGTTGCCTTTGTTATATTTGTGTTTTTTTTTATTTGTGCTGATAAATAAATAAAGGGAGACTAGTATAGATCTATTTCAAGCCTTCAAATCCCAGTAAGGGTATGGCTAGCTGATGAGAGCTAAATAGCTTGAAATAGATCTATACTAGTCTCTCTTTATTTATTTATCAGCACAAATAAAAACAACAACAACACACACATATGTATGTATGTATGTATGTACGTATGTATGTATGTGTATATATGTATGTATGTATGTATGTATGTATAGATATAGATATATACACACATACACATATACATATATATGTATATCAGTGGTGGGTTTCAAAAAAAATTCGAACTTACTCTGGATGTGGGCCTCCTTTGTGGGAGTGGCTTGCCGGCCATGTGACCTGGTGGGAGTGGCTTGCTGGCCATGTGTTCTCTCTCTCTCTCTCTCTCTCTCTCTCTCTCTCTCTCTCTCTTTCCTTCCTTTTGTCTCTGTCCCTTTTTCCTTTTTTTCTTTCATCTCTCTCACTTTTTCTTTCTTTTTTCTTTTTTATTTATTTCTTTCTTCCTTTCTCTTTCTCTCTGTGAGTCTGTGTGTGTGTGTGTGTGTGTGTGTCAGTGGTGGGTTTCAAAAAGTTTTGGAACCTCTTCTGTAGGTGTGGCCTGCTTTCCGGGTCCACTGGTGGAACCTCTTCTAACCGGTTCGGTAGATTTGACCAACCGGTTCTACTGAACTGGTGCAAACTGATAGGAACCCACCTCTGATGTGTATGTATGTATGTATGTATGTATGTATGTATGTATATGTGTGTGTATATATATGTATATATATGTGTGTGTATGTATATATATGTGTGTGTGTATACACACACATACATATGCTGGTCTTGTATACATATATAGTATATATAAACACACACATATTGTATAGACACACACACACACACACACACACATTATTCATATATATTCAGCTAACCTGCAAAACGAAGGAACTACTTTAGTCAAAATAATCTGGATTCTTATGTGTCAGTGAGCTTTTGATAATTTGAATATGGTGTTATGGACTAAATCAACCCTATAAAGATTAGCTACAGCCAACCGTTCACCTTACATGAGAATGCATGAAAAGTTCAGCGAGGAATAACCCCTAGTGCAAACTTAAAACTTTAAAAGGTGTAAAATAAGATTACAACTACTATCTAGAAAGGTATAATTAGGGCGAAAACATCCATATAGGAAACAGTGCATTCCTAGATGCCTTATAAGCAACAACATCTAAAAACCATATGTTGACTATAATGCTATCATACAGTCAGATGTTATTAGCAAAATTAAGTTTGTTTGGGGAAATAGTCACTTGCTAGAAAGGAATACAAGTGAACCAGTGTGGTATAGCGGTTCAGGCATCAGGCTACAAACTGGGAGAGTGAGTTCTAATCCCATTTTAGGTATGAAGCCAACTGGGTAACCTTGAGCAAGAGCCTCTCTCGGAGCCCTAGAAAGTAGGGAAAGACAAACTTCTGAAAAACCTTGGCAAGAAAAATGTAGAATGGAGCCAAAAACTGACCCAAAGGCACAAAAAAAGAAAAAGAAGAGAGGAGTTTTCATTGCATTGGATTGAAATGCTAGCTCCTAAATTAAGGATATCTAGTGTCATCTCAATCCCAGAGAAATAAACAGCACACCTCAGCAAAAGAACAAAGAAGGTGTTCAAAGCGTGACCCGACAAATGCGCTCACGACAAAAGCGCACCGACGAAACCGCGGCGAGCAAACGGCGATGTCATAAACGCGCCCACAACGCACCGACAAAACCATGCCCACAAAAGCGCGATTTAAGTTAAGGTCGGTTAGGTTCAGGGTTAGGGTTATTAGGTTGTTATTACTTGTTTGTTGAAGGCACGCTTTCGTTGGCACGCTGTTGTCGGCGCGCTTCTGCACTCATTCATCGGCGCGATTTCGACCTCACGGTTTTCTCACCGCGGTTTCGTCGGCGCGCTTTTGTCGAGCGCGCATTTGTCGGTGAACCGTTCAAAGAAGGGTGTTCAACTAAATGGTGTGGCAACATCACCCACGCAAATGACAATCTGTCATTTAGGAACATCAATCAAACCCTTCCAAAGAAATGCAAAGCAAGACAGCTGCTCCGACCCTCTGGAACGAACTCCCCGTGGAGATCCGTACCCTCACCACCCTCCAGGCCTTCCGCATAGCCCTTAAAACCTGGCTGTTCCGACAGGCCTGGGGCTAAAGACTCGCTGCCCCACTTCGAATGGTATGATTGTTGTACTTTTAACTATGTATGGTTTTTTATGTTTTTTGTTACCCTGTTTGTATTTCCCCTCCCTTTTTGAGTTGTGAGCCGCCCTGAGTCCCTTCAGGGAAAAGGGCGGCATACAAATAAATTAAACCTAAACCTAAACCTAAACCTAAACCTTGCACTGAGTTAACAAAACAAGATTCCCCACACCACCCCAGTTTGGAGAACAATGAAATTTACACAAAATGTAAATCATGGGCTGCCAACTTAAGCAGAGTAGAAGCATGCAGGCTATGTGATCTGGAACTAGGGATGTGCTTCAGAGCTACGGCAACAATTTGGTGTGTAAAACGTTTTAGAACTCCAGTTGTGTGTATCCTTACAACCCTAAATTCCAGGTTTTCGTCAGATAATAATCTGGAATCTTCTGATGGCTATTTCACCGCACCTTAGTGACGTCTAAGAATTTTTCCGTGCCCAATGAAGTGTTTCTCTCTTTCAGATTTGTCACTGGAAATCTGCCCCTTCCTAATGTATAGACAAAATATAAGAAAATAAGCGTATAATACTTGTTATCCCTATGGAGTGCTTGTTCTCTTGTTCTCTGAGCTCGGTTGTTTGAAATGAGCACCAAGGACTTCACAGTTCAACCCTGAGCTACATATATTCTCTTCTATACCATTCATGCCTCCAGCTTTCAAATGCCCGGCGTAATCTCCTTGTTTTGGGCTTTTTCTCAATTAAAAAAAGAATGGTTTGAAAAGCCACTCTTTGTAACCTGCGTGACCCAACAAATGCGCGCCCACAACAATGCGCCGACAAAACCGCACCCACAAAAGCGCGATTTAAGTTAAGGTAAGGGTTAGGGTTAGGGTTAGGGTTATTAGGTTGTTATTAGTTGTTTGTTGAAGGCACGCTTTTGTCGGCGCGCTGTTGTCGACGCGCTGTTGTGGGCGCGATTTCAACATCGTGGTTTTGTCGGCGCGCTTTTGTTGTGCGCGCATTTGTCGGTGAACCCGTAACCTGCATTGCTTTCACTACCAATCATACAGGCAGCTTTCACAGCAACTGATGAAACTGTCTTTGTTAGATTTTTCATGTGTTTTTAAAAATGGAAAGCCTTTTGAGTTTACTTTGGTGGCTCTATATACCTTATAAGGCACTTTGTTACCATAATTAAATGACCCGAAGCATACACACACACATTGCTTTCTCGTGGATTGGAAGGCTGTGTTGGCTTCAGGAGCCGTTTTTTTTAACATTACCACCCTTGGCTGCTGATACTCAGCCAGCCAGACAATTCATCTCAGTAAAATGGGGAGAGGGAGCGTTATGTGCGCTGTCTTGAGCATCTGAAGAAGGCAGGATATGAGAGAGAGGAAGGGAGGAGGAGGAGGAAGGGAGGGAAGCTTCATATGAGAAATAGTTATCTGCACACATTTGACTTAACTTCATCCTGTTCATTGACCCCAAATATTTTATTCCCTGAATACTGAGAGTTTCTAAGCATATACAGGACCAAGAAGCTGGAAGTATAGCTTTCTGTGTGCTCAGCATAAGAGTTGTTCATGAACATGGGACGGGCGGTGCTGTATTGTTACTTGTCCTACCTCAAAGAACTACAGGCACACATTTGTTGCATCTCTTCCAGATTAGAGATACATGTTGCCTCTGTGCAAGAGTACCCCACAACAACCCAGAAAACTCATACTCTATGGGTAGAGAGGAACTGTGTCAACAGAGGTGCAACTCTGGCGTGTTGGTTTTACACAAATGCAGCTCCAGTGGAACTGAGGACTGGGATAAATGGGCACAATCCGGATTAAACTTCAGTTTGTTCAAAATATAATTGAAATTAATCGAGTCCGTATTCCTGTACATACACTGATTCCTTTATCACACCAGCATCCTTGTGTTCTTGAGAGGATTACCATTTTAGGGGAAGGTCTTAAATTTAGTCTCTGATAAAACATTCAATTCATATCACTAGAGAAGGGTATGCAAGAGTGACTGCTTACTGATACTTCAGAGAATGACCTTTGTGCTTGTTCAAAAGAATAGACCAAATAGTTTCCAAAATAGCTTTAGGTAGCATTCTTAGAAGACCAAACCATCAGAATTTCAAACACATGAACCACATTTCGCACATAACAAAGGATAGGCTTGCGGAAGTTATCGATCAGAATTTGAAACCAACCCAGGACGCTTTTCTTTGTTATCTGACCAGTTCTGCTTTAAAAGATAATTGCCTTACAAAAGTCATAAAACCGTTGAATTTGGCACTGACCATTGTACTCACTTCAATCCATTCCTTGCCGTGGCTTGATGACTTTTTGCAGTTCTACCAGCTTTAATTACAGTAGGACGGGAAGTTAGAAAAAAAAGACTTCACAAAGCTTGGGTTGAGGGGGTGGGAATTGGCCTTTAAGTGTCAGGATGTATTGTTTTTAAGAAAGCCTGTTCAGAATTGAGAATTTGGGGAGAACAGGATGTTTTTGCCAGGGAAAAAAATAATCCGATTTCAGAAGAAATTTGGCAATTTCTCCAGTTCTTCAACTCCCAGTTTCTTACCATTACTAAATGTATGTGCTTGTGTATGCGTGTTCTTGTGTGTAATAAATACATTTTAGCTGGCCTGTTTTGCATTCTAGTACAAATAAAGCATTCAGTTCATAAACTAATGGATTACAGAAATAATCAGAACATTTCATTTCTTGTCTGCTCTTGCTACACTTCCAATGAACACTAATTCAGCAAACATGTTATCACCCTTCTCACAGCTTCCCACTGGTTGGGAATTATGATGTCCCCTAAAAGGTTCTCGAACCGAGCATTGTGAGCTTATTCTACTAATCAAGGGAAGTGAGTAGGTATTGCTTTGAAGAGAGAGAGAGACAAATGGGAATGCCTAATGGTAGATCCCAAATCTCTTGGTGAGAGGGTGGAATTGTAAAGTGGTTTCCAAAAACCTTGAAATGCAAGGTAGTTTTGTATTATAGATAGCCCTCTTTAGACAAGAACTGTCCGCGGAAACAATATTATCACTTTGCGGATTGAAATTTGCACAACTCCCCTCTCTTCCCCGCTTGGTTACAAAGCTATACATCTTTTGCTGCGAAGATGGTGGGTCTTGGACACCTGTTCCACTTCGGCTGAAGAACACACAACGTTAAAATCCCCACCCAGCAAGAGGATCATACTGAAGCACCTGTGATAGTGATAGACAGTGATCATACTTCTGTACTGAAAGCCCTCAGATTTGGAAAGGTCCCGTGGATGGCGCAGTGATGGATCACCGGGTAATTCTGGTGGGTTGCCATTTTGACAGGCGGCCCCATATCCTTGCAGCATATGGGGGTGTAGGAGACACTCTCGCCCCCGTTCCGTACCATGTCAGCGGTCTGTATGTAAAAGGGGGCACTGCAAGGGGAACAGACTGGGCCATAGTTCCGGTTACTCTGTTTGTTAAGCTCACAGGGTGGAAAAGAGGAGTTGCCCTGCCCGTCCATGATACGACAGTTGCAAGCATTACACATAATGTAGTGTGAGTGCGGGGGATGATTGACTTCTTCCTCCTCCGCCGCCTCCTCTTCCTCTTCTTCCTCTTCGGCTTCCTGAGATTCATCCTTCTTGCAGCAATAATACTAAAGCGGGAGAGGAATATTTTTATTAGCACGCAAAAATTTGAGGAACAACAGCTATTCCTGTTAAAATAGATGATCTACGGAAAACATTTGCCTGCTGTCAATTACCTCCCATAGACCCGTTAGATCGCACAGGGTCGGCCTCCTCCGGGTTCCGTCCACCAGCCAATGCCATCTGGCTACCACCCGGGGGAGGGCCTTCTCTGTAGCAGCTCCGGCCCTTTGGAATGAACTCCCCGTGGAGATTCGGACCCTCACCTCTCTCCAGGCCTTCCGGAAAGCCGTCAAAACCTGGCTGTGCCGGCAGGCCTGGGGTTGATGAGTTCCCCTCCCCTCTCAACTTGTATGGCTGTATGACTCTTGTGTATTTTAATTACGTGTATTGTGTTTGTATTCCCTTTTCCCCTTTCGAGTTGTTCGCCGCCCTGAGTCCCTCCCGGAGAAGGGCGGCATACAAATAAACTAAATCTAATCTAATCTAATCTAATTTGATGCTCACATTATTGTACCTTAGCGAGTTTCCTTGATAGACAGACTGTCTGACAGCTGCAAACCCAGAAGCCCCCCCCAAAAGATGTTCCCATCACTTATTAACACAATCAATTAATTCCATCTACTCTTAATGCAAGAAGGTGGTTTGCCAGAGGTTCTGGCCATTTTTCTTTAAGCCAACTGCTGCACTGCCAGCCTTATACTGTTGAACCTGTCCATATTAACTGGCTCCTCCATATGCATGAAAAGGATCCAATTGTTTTTGAGCAGTTCATAATTCCATTATTGCTACTAAAAATGAGGTCCTTTCTGGAATGTTTTGGAATTTATCCCATTTATGTGCTCAGCTATTTAATCATTGAGACCCCTTTTAGTCAATGTTGCATCAGCTCATTCACTCTGAAATGCTGCCTAGCTTGGACGGTTGTCATGCTTAATCTAATCTTATTGCTAACCTTGACAGCAAGGAGTGTATTTAAATGCATCACTAACATGAGGAAAACACTCCTTTGCCTGTTTCAAAGTGAATTGATTAACTCGTACAGTGCATTGACCAAAGAGATACTTCCCTTTAAATTAGGAAATAGCAAAGCTTGTCGTTTAAATGAGGACTTTAATTCTGTCCACACTACGAAACACTAATCAAAACAACAGAGATGAGACCAAAGACAATGATGATTTTTTAAATCTACACCAGGAATCTTGAAGAAGAGGTCCTAATGGACATTCTGTCTAACTCCTGTACATAAGATGCCTGCCCCTCTCCTCTTGAAGCCCTTGAAAAGCAAGACAAATAGCCCAGGGCACCCATCATTGGTACAAATCTGTCTCTCTGTGACAGAGGTGGGTTCCTACCAGTTCGCACCTATTCGGTAGAACCGGTTCGTCAAATCTACCGAACCGGTTAGAAGAGGTTCCACCAGTGGACCCGGAAAGCAGGCCACACCTACAGAAGAGGTTCCAAAATTTTTTGAAACCCACCACTGGTCCTTGGATATGATTATTCTACATCATGCTCATATTTATAAAATTCGGTGCCTCTGTGAAAGGTAAGGATGACTGTTGCGTTTGTGGTGCAATCAGAACATTGCGTGTGTTGAAGTTGTTTTAACGCAAACCAAAGATGCCTTTCAAAAAACAAGTTGACATCCTATTCTTATGCATGCCAGTGCTGTGTGAGAGGTAATTTAAGGGGGTTCTGACAAGTGTCGTCGGCATCTTCATATTCGGTCACATGGGCAGCAAGCCACTCCCATCCAGTCACATGGGCGGCAAGCCACTCCCATCTGGTCACATGGGTGGCAAGCCACTCCCACAAAGGAAGCCACACCCACAGAGTAGGTTCGAACAATTTTTGAAACCCACCACTGCTCTGTGAGTATGTAAAAAATACTCGTAATTGTCTACAGTTCAGCATGAGGGAATGACACATCGGTCATATATCAGGCATCCCTCACATTACAATGAATTGCAACTCCAAGCAAAGTGATACTAGCCTCAATCTTCAGCTGGACTTTTGCTGAGAATCCTTCAGGTAACATTCCGTCAGTCCTTCAAGGCTGATCAAACTAGGAATCCAATGTTATGTACATCAGAAATAATTCTATCCTAAAGCTTGAGTGACCGAATCTTGCAAGCCAGAGAGAACTTCCCCTATCCCTCCTTTTTATCTTAATTTATTTTCATTACATTCCTAACTTGGAAACACTTCTCTTTTATATGAACATTGTCTTGGGAGTGACAATTTCTCTTGCCCCTCAAGGCCATTCCCTCTGCCTCCATCTAATCTAACTTAATGATTCCATCTCCCGGTTTCTCAGGGGATCACCTACAATACCACTTCTTTTGTCCCAAACCTGTCTTGTAATCTATTTCTAGATCGTAAAAGAAGTTACAGTATAAACAGTTAATCAAAAGGAAGAAACTTTTCCAAACCGCAAGAGATTAAAAATTCCTACTGCAGAGAATCCGGGAAATAGATGGAGATAGGCAAAGAGGACTGAACCATTCCTTTAAGCAGGGGTGTCAAACAGCGGCCCCCAGGCTGGATGGATCACATACGCCATTCCCTAGCTCCGCGAAAGGGAAAACCGTCACAAAACATTACCTGATGGCAACGGGACGCAGCAAGTTTGACACCTGTGCCTTAAGGGCTGGGGAATAAGCATTCAGAAGAAACTCAGGCAGAGTTTCAACCTCTGCTTTGCTGTTGCTTCGGCTGCCATGAAACGGGGAGGGAGGGCATGGTATTTGGGAGGGGTTACTCATTGTGCTGGAGGAAGGTTCTGGAGTTCACCGGTTGATCGGACTACGCATGCGTGGGAGTTTCCCGCCAGGACTAACGGCACCGACATTCCATCTTCGTGATGCCTTTTGAAGTTATCTCACACCTGACACTTGGGAGAATTATGATTGGACTGTAACTGTGATGCCAAGGGGTGGGGAATGGGTTATTCTATATATCAATCGCTTTCGCGCCTAAATATTCAGATTTCGCTTCGCTATGCCTTTAATCATTTTTAATTAGTAAAAGTACACTTGATTTCCACACATGGAGTCTCGTGGTCTTTCTTTCCTAATTATTTAATGGAGAGGTGCTGACACAGAGAGACTGGGAAAGTGAAGCAGTCAAGCTTGGAAGATTCTGTAATTACAGCCTATTTCAATTAAGTATCATTCTAGTCTTTCTCTAGGGTCTGTTTCCTGATCTGGTCTGCCCTGAGTAAAACTGACGTTTACTCTAGTTTAGAAGATAATTACATTTTAGCCGAGAGATTGGGCTGCCCCAGTGGTGGGTTTCAAAATTTTTTCGAACCTACTCTGTGGGTGTGGCTTCCTTTGTGGGAGTGGCTTGCTGGCCATGTGACCTGGTGGGAGTGGCTTGCCGGCCATGTGTTTTCTCTCTCTCTCTCTCTCTCTCTCTCTCTCTCTCTCTTTCTCTCTCCTTCCTTTTGTCTCTCTGTCCCTTTTTCCTTTTTTTCTTTCATCTCTCTCACTTTTTCTTTCTTTTTTTCTTTTTTCTTTCTTCCTTTCTTCCTTTCTTTCTCTTTCTCTCTCTGTGTGAGTCTGTCTGTCTGTCTGTCTGTCTGTCTGTGTGTGTGTGTGTGTGTGTCAGTGGTGGGTTTCAAAAAATTTCTGAACCTCTTCTGTAGGTGTGGCCTGCTTTCCGGGTCCACTGGTGGAACCTCTTCTAACCGGTTCGGTAGATTTGATGAACCGGTTCTACCGAACTGGTGCGAACTGGCAGGAACCCACCTCTGGACTGCCCTAAAGCTAAGATTCTAGCAAAGATGTGGGGGAAGTTTTATAGCCAATTATACAATCCTCGGCTCACCAGTCTTTCATCTCAGTTACGCCCCCCCCCCCCCAATAGTATTCTCCCTTGGTCATCAGCCTTCTGGCTGGGAATTGTTGAATCAATCAATTTAAAAAAAACACCCTGATAGTAATTTGGTATCGGCTGAATTGTTAAAAAAGTAATGTTGATCGGTGGATCTTTCTTCTGACCTCATTATTCACCCACATCAATAATACTTTCCATATGCCTAAAGAATGAAATTGTTCTATTACTTGTTCCCTTCTTTTTAAAAAAAGGTAATAGCATGGCCCCATCTAATTATTACTCTATTAGTTTCCCCAGCTTTCCTAGCAAAGTAGATGCACACTTCTGGTTTCATAAGCTTCTAAACTAGTTAGACAAGGAGAAATTTCTCGCTAGCTTTTGGAAAGGCACATCGAAGGGATATATCTTCTCTCCTGCAGTTTGAGGCAGAGAAATCTTATCCACGGACTTTATTTATGTGTTACCTTTATTGATCTTATGTCAGCATTCGATTCTATAACTGGAGAAAGGCTTTGGCTGGAGCTGTAATAATCACACTGAACAACAATTTGTTTCCTGAAAAACCTTTGGTGATTATGATAGATCCCTTCAAACTGAACACAAATATAATTGTGTTCAGAGCCAAGGTGGCGCAGTGGTTAAATGCAGCACTGCAGGCTACTGCTAGATCAGCAGGTCAGCGGTTCAAATCTCACCGGCTCAGGGTTGACTCAGCCTTCCATCCTTCCGAGGTGGGTAAAATGAGGACCCAGATTGTTGGGGGCAATATGCTGACTCTGTAAACCGCTTGGAGAGGCCTGAAAGGCCTATGAAGCGGTGTATAAGTCTACTGCTATTGCTATAATTCCAGAGTGACTGTACCACATGGGAATCTTGAAATTCTCTCACAGGAGCATCCAACAATAGTCAGCCAACATTGATGGATTCCGATTGCCATGTTACCATTTTTTTTCATTGTGGCAATGTCCCGGTGAAAAATTTCAACATGTTAGTCACCAATTGCACCTAGATTTTTGGGGAAGAAGCCCAAGTGTGAATTCAGAAAACGAATCCTCAGAGACCTGCTGCACTTCATGGTCTTATACACTGTGAGAAATTTGTCAACCAGCTGAATGTAGTTTAGATACTTTGCAGCTACCAATAAAATTCTCAAGAACATCCTTGAATGCTTTCCAGGCAATTTTTCTCTGGCCCCATTAACAGATCTTTGGATCAATTGTCACTGTTGACATAGCTAATCTGCGGACCACAAAAATGCCTTCTTTAATCTTCCTTGTTCATTGGTTTCGCAAAATTTCACAAAAAAGCCCAACAAATTATGCCATTTCTTATTAATGTAACCCAGCTCTCTTGTATGGCTGTCCCATTCATATATGCAACAACAATATATCTGAGCTGCATTCCAAACAGCAAAATCACTACTTTTAGATCTCCACATATATTCTAGTTGCACTTAGTTCCACACAAGCCCAAAACTTGAGAGAAAACTTTTATAAGATGTTTTATAGATGGCGCTTAGATCCTAAAAAAAATGGCTTCTATGTATTTGAACTTACAACCTAAATGCTGGAGATGTGATTGTGTGGACACTACATATGTTCATATATGGTGAACTTGCAAAAGGGTTAAAGCGTTTTGGATAAAAAATATGGTGGATTATGCAAAATGTTCTTTAAAAAAAAGGATAAAGTTTACCCCTCAGTTATTTTTGTTAGGCATAATTACTGATTGTACAGTTGTAGAGACTAATCTGATATTGCATTTAATAACTTTTTTCATTTCATTTTCCCTTTATTTGTATGCCGCCCTTTTCCCTGGGGGGACTCAGGGCGGCTCACAGTTCAAAAAAAGGGGGGGGGAGGACAAACAATTTCCAACATACAGACAATACAACATATTAAAAAAAACACAACAGCCACACAAATTCGAGTGGGGTTAGAGTCTTAACCCCAGGCCAGCCGGGACAGCCAGATCTTTAGGGCGGCGCGGAAGGACTGGAGGGTGGTGAGGGTCCGAATCTCCACGGGGAGTTCGTTCCAGAGGGTCGGAGCAGCCACCGAGAAGGCTCTCCTCCGCAGCTAGATTGTTGGTGGCGCAATACTGGAAGAAGGAAGATTTGCCTACTGTTCAAGAATGGACATTGAAAGTAACAAACCTAGCCGAGATGGCCAAAATATCTGCATATCTTAAGGACCATTCAAACGAGAGATACAAACTGGAGTGGAAAAGATGGATTGACTATACTCAAAACAAATATGGGACTAAGAAATTCCAGGTAGCTTATGATTAGAGATCAGGAATTATAAATTATCTAGAGTTAGTCCAGCAAGGAGGAGCTAGAGCTCAATGGAAATACGTTATTGACTATCTTTTTTGGGTTTTTTTTAAACTGTACTTTAGATTCTCTTAAACATTTATACCCTGTATTGGTTCTGGGAAGTCAGGGGGAGGGGGAAGGTTGGGTGGGGTTGGGGAGGAGGGTGGTAACTAAACATTTGTAAAACTTTGTTTTTTTCAAAATGTTCAATAAAAAAACAATAGTTTTTTTGTATGTTTCAAGTATGCAAATATAGCCAACAAGGGTGTTACGTTGCCATTGTGTAAAAAAAACAAAAACCTCATGGTTTTTATAAAATGGTACATGATAGGTTGAATTAAGCTTATTTTTGTTGTTAGCAACTAAAACACTGTGAGATATACTCAAAAGTGTTCAGGAAGCAAAATCTTTATTGCCTAGTGTCATTTATCAGTTGGATATTATTCTGCCAAATTAAGTTGCTGATACCCATTAGAGTAGGAGTAGAGCAGAGGTGGGTTCCTACCGGTCCGCACCGGTTCGATAGAACCGGTTCATCAAATCTACCGAACCGGTTAGAAGAGGTTCCACCAGTGGACCCGGAAAGCAGGCCACACCTACAGAAGAGGTTCCAAAAATTTTTGAAACCCACCACTGACACACACACACACAGACAGACTCACACAGAGAGAGAAAGAGAAAGAAAGAAAGAAAGAAAGAAAGAAAGAAAGAAAGAAAGAAAGAAAAAAAGAAAGAAGAAAAGAAAGAAAAAAAGTGTGAGAGAGAGATGAAAGAAAAAAAGAAAAAGGGACAGAGAGACAAAAGGAAGGAGAGAGAGGGAGAGAGAGAGAAAGAAAACACATGGCTGGCAAGCCACTCCCACCAGGTCACATGGCCAGCAAGCCACTCCCACAAAGGAGGCCACACCCACAGAGTAGGTTCGAAAAATTTTTGAAACCCACCACTGGAGTAGAGATAGGGTGGAATATAGTTGAGGAGTTGGAAGGGACCTTGGAGGTCTTCGAGTCCAACCCCCAGCTCAGACAGGATGCCCTATACCATTTGAGACAACTGATTGTCCAGTATCTTCTTAAAAACAAAAGCACCTCAGAAGTGAGACATGGCAATAAAAGTCAGCTTCCTGCAAATATTTCCATTTAGAACGAAGTGAAATGATTGCCACTTTAATGAAAGCGAAATGTCATTCCCTTATACTTAACAATGGACCATTGGCTCTGCTCTTGTAAACAGGTGATGCAGCCCAGTGATGGGTTCCTAACCGGTTTACTACCAGTTCGCTGAGAGAGGGTGTTTTGCGTGCGCACAAAAATTTTGTGCGCACGCTGCTCACTTTCCTCACATGCACGCCCGCCGCATATTGTTGCACATGCGCAGTTTAGTGAAAACTGTTCTGCGCATGCACAGAAACATGCCAGCAACATGAGAAAAGACCAGAGAACTGGTTCAGGGGCATGGCACACCTGGGTCGCTGCGGATTCCACTGACCCAGACCGCCAAACCACTACCGGTTTGGCTGAACCGGTCTGAACTGGTAGGAAGCCACCACTGTGACGCAGACGTTGTCTCAGAAGTCTGCAGATCCTTGCAGATTACTGCAGAGAAGAATTGCTTATATTTAACCACACCAAAACTAAAATCATGTTTTCCTCCTGGAGGAACTGAAGTGTCATAAACATTGGTAGCACATAAATTATAATATCATAAAAGGTAAAGATAAAGGTTCCCCTTGCACATATGTGCTAGTCGTTCCCAACTCTAGGGGGCGGAGCTCATCTCCGTTTCAAAGCCGAAGAGCTAGGGCTGTCCAAAGATAGCAATAGCAATAGCAGTTAGACTTATATACCGCTTCATAGGGCTTTCAGCCCTCTCTAAGCGGTTTACAGAGTCAGCATATTGCCCCCACAATCTGGGTCCTCATTTCACCCACCTGGGAAGGATGGAAGGCTGAGTCAACCTTGAGCCGGTGAGATTTGAACCGCTGAACTGCAGATAACAGTCAGCTGAAGTGGCCTGCAGTACTGCACTCTAACCACTGCGCCACCTCGGTCATGCGGCTGGCATGACTAAATGCCGAAGGCGCATGGAGCGCTGTGACCTTCCCACCAAAGGTGGTCCCTATTTTTCTACTTGCATTTTTACATGCTTTCGAAGTGCTAGGTTGGCAGAAGCTGGGACAAGTAACGGGAGCTCACTCCGTTATGCGACGCTAGGGATTCGAACTGCCAAACTGCCAATCTTTCTGATCGACACGCTCAGCATCTTAGACACTGAGCCGCTGTGTCCTTATTGTATCTATAATACTATAGATCAAGCTTAATCTTTTAGGTATCGCAGCACAAGATCTCAACTCTCAGGAAACTGGTGGGAACAAATTATATATATTTCTGAAAAGGCAGTAATAGTGCTAAGGCCATGCTTTATATCACAGCAATCATCGTAAAACTTCTAAAGTTAACCTACCTCCCAAATATAATACAGGTCACTATATAACTAACTCACTCATCCACCATAACTTAAAATCCCTAAATATCGAATACAGACCCAATTCTTAAGACTGCTCCTTGAAGCACTTTGCTATATTCCCAAAACAGCACTTTGTCCCCAAACTAGTTTGATTTCCTTGGATTTTAGGGCCTATATCTACTTATGGCTTAATTAATGTCATCATTTCAGTTTTAGAACTTAGGTTCTAGTTTTAATTTTCTGCTATTCGTCTTCACTATAGTGTAATAAATGCCATACAGACTCCTGGGGATATCTTAGAAATGTTTTAAACTCTAACGGCATTTTATTGCTCTTTCTAGATAATATCTACGCATATTTTGCTATATCAGGGTTCCTGGCACTTCTTTTTTTAAATTCTTTTTGTGATGGTTGACTGTTCAATTTGATAAGATGTCTAATGACAACAATTACATTTGTGGCTTAGATAGTATTTTACTGGAGTCTACCATCCTCATAGCTCCCATTTGTTATTCATTTGCCTCAGAGCTGTCCACGTATTAAGTTGTTCTTATTTTATAGAAGAGAAAGTCTTGGGTTACACCCAGGGCTGGATTTTCCTATAGGCTAACTAGGCTTCAGCCTAGGGCCTCAAGATCAAGAGGGGCCTACATTCAAATTGTTAGCAAAATTAAAATTACACTATTCTAAAAACAGTGAACACTAAAACACTGGACCGAAAATAAGGAGAAATTCTACGCATATGACTAATAAACAAACATAAAAATGTATTGGTTAAGATCGTTCCAGCGCCGTGGCAATTGGAGAGCCCACCCACGTTCCCGGCACCGGCGGTCGGGCGAGAGGCGCGGCCGCTCCCAGTAGCCGCCCCGTCGACGCGGAGCCCACCAGCGGCCAGGCAGGTGAGGGCGAGGGGGCCGAGCAGGGCAGCTGAGCGCAGCAGGGGAGGCGGCTGGCCTCGCTGCCTTTGCCGCAGAGCAGAGCCGCCCTCCGTCGGGAGGCCAGCTATATATATTGATATATATTGATATATATCACAGTTATGATGTATTTTATTGTCTCTCATGTAATTTACAAACTTAAAAATGGGAGGTGAAAGGGCCTCATAAGTGGAATAGCCTAGGGCCTCTTTTCATCTAAATCCGGCCCTGGTTACACCTGAGGAACATGAAGCCAAAATACTTCACTTATTCTATTGTCCTTGAATACAAAAGGAAGTATATGTGTCATACACCGGGAGGAGTCTTACCTGTAACCTACAATAGCAAAGAACTGCAATGATACACAATAAGATGACAGTTGCTAGTATTCCGCCAGTGATGACAACAGTTCCTGCTGTCATCCGACCGATTCTCCATCAAATTCTAGAAATGGAGGAAAGACAAGAGAGCTAAGCTAATAGAAGTAGTTGTAAGAATTCAAAATCCCCCCCAGTCCTGAGATCCCTGTTGTTTTTGTAGCCTTGTAAACATAGCTTTAAAAATAATTGCGAGGTGGCGCAGTGGTTAGGGTGCAGTACTTCAGGCCACTTCAGCTGACTGTTATCTGCAGTTCGGCGGTTCTAATCTCACCGGCTCAAGGATGACTCAGCCTTCCATCCTTCCGAGGTGGGTGAAATGAGGACCCAGACTGTGAGGGCGATTTGCTGACTCAATTTGCTAAAAATCTGTAAACCGCTTAGAGAGCATCCCACCACTGAAGTATGGCTGGACCTTCCAAAGAAGAGTTGTCTCTTGTGAAACCTATCCTCCTGTTTTTATCCAGCCCAGAGATTACGGCTGGCTCTTGAATCAGATTCAATTCCCCATCCCTGTCCTTGAATATGCTACTTCGGTAGAAAGAGAGAGGCCAGTGTTGAAAAGGGAGTACAGAAAGGGAGTCATCACTTCCAGCTTTCTCCAAAATGGAAGAAGTATCCCTTATACTACTGCAATGTGCTCTACATGGGGCAGCCCTTGAAGAGCATTCGTAGACTTCAGCTTGTCCAGAATGCAGCCGCGCGAGCGATCGTGGGTGCACCTCGGTTCACCCACGTAACACCTATCCTCCGCGAGCTGCACTGGCTGCCTATTGGTCTCCGGATACGCTTCAAGGCGCTAGTCGTCACTTATAAAGCCCTTCATGGTATTGGACCTGGGTACTTGAGAGACTGCCTGCTGCCAATTGGCCTGCTGCCAATCACCTCCACTAGACCGATTAGATCCCACAGATTAGGCCTCCTCCGAATTCCATCCGCCGGCCAATGCCGACTGGCGACCACCCGGAGGAGAGCCTTCTCTGTGGCTGCTCCGACCCTTTGGAACAAACTCCCCGGGGAGATTCGAACCCTCACCACCCTCCAGGCCTTCCGCAAAGCCCTTAAAACCTGGCTATTCTGACAGGCCTGGGGCTAAAAAGTTTCTACCCCCTTCTCGAATGGTATGACTCTTGTGTGTTTTAAATTATGTATTGTTATGTTCCATCTTTTATTTTCTGTCTGTACCCCCCTTCCCTGATTTGAATTGTGAGCCGCCCTGAGTCCCCTTTGGGGGAAAAGGGCGGCATATAAATATAATCAAATCAAATCAAATCAAATATTTCTAAGCCAGTAAAAGGAGATTTTTGTCAAACTCTTTTTGCACACAAAAAAAGGGGACCGTTTGTATGCACGTGGTTTGTGCAACTCACTTATTTGTGCAGGCAGGTAAAACCAATCATAACATTTGGACAAGCCAGGATTTTAATTCAGGAAGCAATTAGCTTTTGTTGTTGTTGTTGTTTCCTACTTGCATTTACAAATTGATCAAAGGATACAGCTAGTTAAATGTCATTGTATGAAGCTAGACTCAGAAACCTCCAGGAAGCCACAAAAAGCAAGAACCCTTTCTTGGTTGAATTAATTCTAGCAATTTGTATTCTGACATATATTCCTTTGAACACAGAGATGTCATTTCACTATCAGGGGCAAGAAACTTATCAAGAAGACAGATCTCTTTTCAAACTACTCAATTTTGTTCTTTCTTCTTTCCAGTTTCCAATTTTCACTTAATATATGTTGAGTAAAACATAGAAAAACCTATAAAACTGGAAGCAGAAAACGATCAAGTCTTCCTTTTGCTTTTTTCTTTTTAATTAGTTTATTATGTTAATTCTTATTTTTATTTTTTTATTTATTTCCTTTTAAATTTTTGTCAGATGATGAACATGTGTTTATTCCAAGCATGCTTAAATTCACTTATTGATAATCGACTCACTATCTTTGCTGAAAGTTGATACCAAGCTTCCTTGGAAGAGCCGAGGTGGCACAGTGGGTAGAGTGCAGTACTGCAGGCCACTTCAGCTGACTGCTAGTTCAGCAGTTCAGCAGTTCAAATCTCACCGGCTCAAGGTTGACTCAGCCTTCCATCCTTCCGAGGTGGGTAAAATGAGGACCCAGATTTGGGGGCGATATGCTGACTCTGTAAAACCGCTTAGAGAGGGCTGAAAGCCCTATGAAGCGGTATATAAGTCTAACTGCTATTGCTATTGCTATTATTCCTACTCTTTATGTGAGGTAATACTTTCTAATATTACTTTTGAAGTTCCTTTCTGTCAATGTGAGCTGTGTTTTTGAAACAGGCTCCTGTTTCTTTCCCTCTCTCAATTATTACTCTGCAAAAACATTTCAGTCTGTTAATATCTCTTGTATGGATGCCATTTTGGTGCACGCTCAGCCATATCCACTTGATGACTTTTCTGCCCATATATAGACTATGAATTGAATGACATAACTTCAGCAAGCTTATCCCCAGTGAATCCAATTTTTAACAGCAACTATTAGCGCTTACTTTCATTTGTAGATTTGGTTTTGCATTTATTTCCCATTTTCTGGAAACTCTCAAGCAAACAGGTTTACACAGAAAGTAAGTCAATGCACATATGAAATAGTTAAAAATACTTACGTTCAGTGAAGGGTGTATTGGACCTACAAAAAAATAAAATAAAGAAGGAAAGTGATTAAATTGTTCACATTCTACTTCTGAATTCCCTAATTGGTTCAAAACACTTTTTCCCCACTCCTAATATAAATTTGCAATGTTCCCAGTGGACATAATTTGTTCCATCCCTATCATATAATCTTATTACTTTAGGTAGACACAAAAGCTTGATACATGTGTGTATGAAGAGCATATTTAGCCGAGGTGGCGCAGTGGTTAAATGCAGCACTGCAGGCTACTTCAGCTGACTGCAGTTCTGCAGTTCGGCTGTTCAAATCTCACCGGCTCAAGGTTGACTCAGCCTTCCATCCTTCTGAGGTGGGTAAAATGAGGACCCAGATTGTTGTTGGGGGCAATATGCTGACTCTATAAACCGCTTAGAGAGGACTGAAAGCCCTATGAAGTGGTATATAAGTCTAACTGCTATTGCTATTTATTCACATTTCTTTTGGTGTGAAAATATTTCTAATGCCTGGATTATTGTGATAGTTATTGTCTTCTACCAAGTATTCTTCCCCCCTGGTTATTCAGCGGCCCAAGCTGGCCATGCCCCTGAACCGGTTCCCCGGTTGCTGCTGCCGTTGCCAGCATGTTGTCGAGTAGTGCGCACGCATGCACAGTTCACTGTAAATTGTTCTGCCCATGCGCGAAGAACAATTTACATTGAACTGCGCACATGAAGCATGTGTGAAGCAAACTAATAGTAAATCTGGAAGCAACCTACCTCTGGCCTGAAGATTCAATGGAAGCCCTATTCAAGTCAATCAGATCTTGGAATTGTTCCTAGCTCTCTTCATTCTGTAAGCTCTAAGACTCACTAAGAAATAGGGAGCTTTATCTCCTGCAGAGATCAGGTTGATGTATATTTCAGAGACTCTATAAACTAAAAGGGTCCTTCCAGGGGAAGCCTCAGAAAAGCTATCAAGAGTGGGAGAAGAGGAGAAAAAGACAATTTAAGTGATCTAACAAGAGCAATTAGCAGTTAGACCTATATACCGCTTCATAGGGCTTTCAGCCCTCTCTAAGCGGTTTACAGAGTCAGCCTATCGCCCCCACAGTCTGGGTCCTCATTTCACCCACCTCGGAAGGATGGAAGGCTGAGTCAACCTTGAGCCGGTGAGATTTGAACCGCCGAACTGCAGATAGCAGTCAGCTGAAGTAGCCTGCAGTGCTGCACCCTAACCACTGCGCCACCTCGGCTTATGATCTGCCTGCTAGAGTTATGGAGAAGGTGGGGAAGACAATCTTGTTTGATTAGAGAAGGGTCAGTACATTTATTATGGGCTGGAGATGGCTTATGAACCTCTTGCTGGGGAAAAAAATGAACTTGTGGTTTATGGATGTGATGATTGGAAAGGTTAGCTTATGCAAAGAAGGAAATTATGAGAGGGTAAAATGTACGGGCAGTTATCACCACTTTTCAGAAGCCACTTCTTTAGAGCTGAGGTTCGCACCTATTCGGTAGAACCGGTTCGTCAAATCTACCGAACCGGTTAGAAGAGGTTCCACCAGTGGACCCGGAAAGCAGGCCACACCTACAGAAGAGGTTCCAAATTTTTTTGAAACCCACCACTGGTCCTTGGATATGATTATTCTACACTATCATGCTCCTATTTATAAAACTCAGTGCCTCTGTGAAAGGTAAGGATGACTACTGCGTTTGTGGTGCAATCAGAACATTGCGTGTGTTGAAGTTGTTTTAACGCAAACCAAAGATGCCTTTTGAAAAACAAGTTTACATCCTATTCTTATGCATGCCAGTGCTGGGTGAGAGGTAATTTAAGGTGGTTCTGACAAGTGTCGTCGGCATCTTCATATCCGGTCACATGGGCGGCAAGCCACTCCCATCCGGTCACATGGGTGGCAAGCCACTCCCACCCAGTCACATGGGCGGCAAGCCACTCCCACAAAGGAGGCCACACCCACAGAGTAGGTTTGAACAATTTTTGAAACCCACCACTGAAGCATACCTTATACTTCAGAACTTCATGAGAAATAAATCTGCTCATACCCTAATGCTTTGATCAGGTAGTGCATTTTCTAATGCTTTGCAGGTCTACTTCTTACAATCAATCTGGTGGCAATGTAGTTCTTACAGGAATACATATCTTATCTTGGTCTATTAAGGGCATATATTTCTAAGCCCACAAAGGTTTGACTTGAAACTTGTGCATAGCCATCCTTACCATTTAAGCTTTTAAGCTAAAACTAGTTCATACTAGTTTGACTCCAATTGGAGTAAGGAAATCCTGTGTAAACTGAGACACTTCGGCAACAGCTTGTATAATAGTCAGTTCAGCCTTTCGTCTATTACATATTCTCCCTCTGGATAGTTCCTCGGCTGCTCTGCCCTCCCACCTTTCTGTTCTGCAAAAGCAATTGACAATCTTCCTCAACAAATTTACTTTTAACTTTCATATGTGTTTATGTTACTGTTTGTGCATAGGTATGAAAGTATACAGAGGATTACAAAACACACTCATGCATGTGCGCGCACACACACAGAGAGATACACATATACAAAGTGAAATGTCAAAAGGCAAAATATATACAAGCAGAATAGCAGCTGTAAAATAAAATTTCCTTTCCCCCCTACTCTATAACATGGATTATAACATCTATCCAATTGTGACTCTATGGCTCCTATTATGAAGATTTTATCATGGTTTTACCTTTATTATTTCATCTCATATATTGTACATGAGATAATATATATAGTCACGTCCACGAAAGAGACTTAAAACAAGGTGGATCGAAGACATCAGCATGTATTGTGGGCCCAATTGTCAAAGGAAAGCTCAGGATCATATGTGTTGGAAACAGTGGTGGGATTCAGCCGGTTCGCACCTATTCCGGAGAACCGGTTGGTAACTTTCTAAGTGGTTCAGAGAACCGATTGTTGGAAGAAATCTCCTTTTGTTTTTTTCCACTTTACAGGGCTAATCCTGTAAGGAAGGCAAGAAGGAAATATTCTGGTGTTGTTTCTAGCCTAATCTTTATTGACCTGCTTACAGAAACTGCCTCTCCGGTTAACCCTTATTACATTGTAACAGCTAAGGTGAAGCGCCCATCGACCTGAGTGATCTTGAGTTGGCCAAGCCCACCCAGTCACATGACCACCGAGCCCCACCTACCCAGCTGGTCATTAGGGCAGAGAACCGGTTGTTAAATTATTTGAATCCCACCACTGGTTGGAAACATGGAGAACATTCATCCTGTAGTGGATAGACAATGGCTAAAATGATGAGTTTTGTGTCTGTGTCTGTGTTTGTGTGTGTGTGTGTGTTTTGATGCTTTACTTAAACTCATATTTGTGTTTGTTTGTATAATGTCTTTATTAGTGTTGTTTATCAGTTATTGCATGATCTCTGTAGATGCACTATGCTAAATAAATAAAATTCCCATTCAATTGCGCCATAATTGGTTCTGTACCTTTTTTCTCATCCCAATTGAAACAGCCTAGTTCCCTTTGCTTAGTATAGAGAAGGTTGCCAGTTTGAAACCAAAATGCCATACTGTTTCTTTTTAATTGCTTCCCCCCCCCCCAACCCAGTATTTATTTTTCTTCCTCAGCTCTTTCAACATCCAGGAATGCTCTGTTTTTCTGTTTTTCCAGTTCCGGTACCTGACATTAAAGGTGCTAGATGTCCCAGGTCATTTTAAAGTAGGGGTGAAGCTCCTTTATGTCACATGACTGGTCAAATGTGGCAACTTGGAAAGTTTTTTAAAAATAAAACACCAGGGAGAAAACTACCTAGTTACTTAAGAAAAAGAAAATGTGTACTTTAAAAAAATGCCAGGGTTTCAAACCAGTAATCTTTTGATTACTCTTCAAGCTGTCCTTGAAGAGTATTCGGAGACTTCAGCTTGTCCAGAATGCAGCCACGCGAGCAATTGTGGGTGCACCTCGGTACACCCACGTTACATCTATCCTCCGCGAGCTGCACTGGCTGCCCATTGGTCTCCGGACACGCTTCAAGGTGCTAGTCGTTACTTTTAAAGCCCTACATGGTATCGGACCTGGGTACTTGAGAGACCGCCTCCTGCCAATTACCTCCCATAGACCTATTAGATCCCACAGACTAGGCCTCCTCCGAATCCCATCTGCCAGCCAGTGTCGGCTGGCAACTCCCCGGGGGAGGGCCTTCTCTGTGGCTGCTCCGGCCCTCTGGAACGATCTCCCCGTTGAGATCCGGACCCTCACCAACCTTCCGGCTTTCCGCAAAGTCATTAAGACCTGGCTTTTCCGGCAGGCCTGGGGCTGCTGAATCTCTCAGCCCCACTCGAGGGTATGACTGTTGTTGTTTTTAAAATGTGTTTGTCTTTTTATCTTTATTTTGTACCCCCTTCCCTCTTCGATTGTTAGCTGCCCTGAGTCTCTCGGGAATAGGGCGGCATACAAACTGAATAAATCCAATCCAATATATTAAGTGACAATCATGGCCCCTTAGCTATCTCAACTCTAGGGGATAAGGGATGATAGAAATCCACTTGTGATGGTAGAACACTACTCAGTTGAAGGAACAGTCCTTCCTCTGCCATGCAGCCAATTAAGGTAAGAAGGTTATGCCCTCCAAAACTGGTTGCTGCCTAATTCTGATAATTAGGCGATTGGTCGTCTTATGTACTAGAAAACACAATAGCACTCATGCCTTAGTATACCAAATGATTTGCACTGGAAGCAGCTAGCAACAGATATAACAGAATGACAGAATAACAGAGTTGGAAGGCACCTTGGAGGTCTTCTAGTACAATCCCCTGCTCAGGCAGACAAATGGTTCTTCTTAAAATCTCTTCTTAAAAATCTCTTCCTAAAAATTTCCAATATTGGAGCATTCACAACTTCTGGAGGCAAGTTGTTCTACTGGTTAATTCTTCTAACTATCAGGAAATTTCTCCTTAGTTGTAAGTTGCTTCTCTCCTTGATTGGTTTCTGTTGTGGCCCAGCAGGAGCCGTTGGAGCTACCACCAGACTCCGACAGCGAGGGGCCCTATGAGTCGGCTCTGGAAGATGTGGAGGATCCTGGACAGGGTTCTGACTCTGAGCAGGGCACAGAAAGGCTGGTTGGCCACTAGGAGGTGCCTGAGCCTTGGACCAGTGGGGAGGAGACAAGGGAGTGTGTTCTTGACATCATCAGTGAGTTGTTCCTGGATGCCCGGCACTGAAGAGCTAATAGGCGTCAGGAACAGTTGCGCAAGTACAGGAGGTAATTGCACTCAGCTGGTGGTCATTAGGCTCCTCTCCAGACTATAAAAGGACTGCTTGCAGAAGTCAATGCAGGAACTAATGTTGGAGAACATTATTGTGAGCTTGGTAGACTGGATTGCTGCCACGGCTTATCTGTGTTGGATTGCTGCCAAGGCTTATCTGTGCCAGTTTGCTGCCAAGGACCTGTCTGTCTGTTAACTAAATGCCATAACTTATCTTTGGCTCGGAGTGTGTGTTGGTGTGGGACAAGGGGGGTCAGAACAGGTTTCCATCCATTGCTTCTTGTCCTGCCTTCAGGTGCTTTAGAGAATAATTTGACTCCCTCTTCTTTGTGGCAACCCCTGAGATATTGGAACACTGCTATCATGTCACCCCTAGTCCTTCTTTTCATCAAACTAGACATACCCAGTTCCAGCAACTGTTCTTTATATGTTTTAGTCTCCAGTCCCCTAATCGTCTTTGTTGCTTTTCTCTGCACTCTTTCTAGAGTGCAGAGAAGTGAGTGAATCTTCTTAAATGCGAGCTCCAGAAAAATATCACCTTAGATTCTGAAACAAAACAAGCTAATGGAAGGTCTGCAAGATAATCCTTCTTCCTAAGACCTTCCTGCAAAGTTGTAGGCATTTCCAAAAGCATATTTTATGTTTCTGCAACTACGGCCAGGAACCTGTATGAACAATGAATTCAGATTCAAATGTTGCTTCCAGCTTGATCAAAGCCCCTGGATTGATGCTGTGGATGGGACTGCCTGAGCCACTTCAGGTTCAAGCTAGTCCGATGCCAACAACGTTAACTAAATCCCATTGCAAAACCCAGAAAGTTATCTATAGCAGGCAAACAAAGCCATCGGATAAGATAGGATTTGAGTGAGAAGATGCCAAATTGTCCTTTCGGTTAATTACATTGAAAGGGCTTTGTTCCCTCTTTGTCTTGGCCTCAATGAATCCTTGGCCTTGTAGCATACTCTGCAAAGGATACAGCTGTACCCATTCAGCTCCAGTATTGTATTAAGGAAAGAGCATTTTTTCCTTGGCATTCACAGCTGCCTCGTAAAAGGCCGAAGCTTTGGGCTACAGGCTTTATTTTCATTATTCCTCTTGCACATCTCTCTTTAAATACTACTCCGAATGTCACCTCTTCTTCTTGCACCTAGAGAGAAAAAGATAACTCCAGATGGATTTTGTCAAGGCCAGATTTGCATTATTGTGCCCAAGGCCTCTAAAAAGAACTATATATTTTGAGGTTCATTTCAGCTGAAGGCAGAACAGGAAGGGGAAAGTAGGAAGCAATATTTTAAAAAGGTATGGGAAAAACAGATTACCTGGAAAGGATAGATGAGTGTTTTTCAACCTTGACTACTAGAAGAGAGATGTACTTCAACGTCCAGAATTCCCCAGCCAGTCATTTCCCATGTGGCTGGAGAATTCTGGGAGTTGAAGTCCACTCATCTCCAAGTGGTCAAGGTTGGGAAACACTGCTATAGATTATATGGATTATTTTAAAATAAGCTTCTCTAGATCATCTACCCCCTCCCCCCAGGTCTGGAACTATTTCTACAGGAATTATCTTTCCCTGGAAGCAGTGGTGGGTTTCAAACAAATTTGGAACCTACTCTGTGGGTGTGGCCTCCTTTGTGGGAGTGGCTTGCCAGCCATGTGACCTGGTGGGAGTGGCTTGCCGGCCATGTGTTTTCTTTCTTTCTCTCTCTCTCTCTCTCTCTCTCTCTCTCTTTCCTTCCTTTTGTCTCTCTGTCCCTTTTTTCTTTTATCTCTCTCTCACTCTTTTTCTTTCTTTCTTTCTTTCTTTCTTTCTTTCTTTCTTTCTTTCTTTCTTTCTTTCTTTCTTTCTTTCTTTCTTTCTTCCTTTCTTTCTCTTTCTCTCTCTCTCTCTCTGTCGGTCTGTCTGTCTGTCTGTCTGTCTGTCTGTCTGTCTGTCTGTCTCTGTGTGTGTGTGTGTGTGTGTGTGTGTGTGTGGTGTCAGTGGTGGGTTTCAAAAATTTTTAGAACCTCTTCTGTAGGTGTGGCCTGCTTTCCGGGTCCACTGGTGGAACCTCTTCTAACCGGTTCGGTAGATTTGACGAACCGGTTCTACCGAATAGGTGCGAACTGGTAGGAACCCACCTCTGGACCCCACCCACCTGACCATGTCCTATGCTGTCCTTTATTTCCTGCTTGGAAGTGAAGAAATTAAGCACACGCCACAATTGAACAAATAATTAGTTTCATTATATATTGCTTTTTGGAATTGTTCATACTTTGTCCTTTCTCTGTGTGTGCGTGTGCGTGTGCGTGTGCGTGCGTGCTTCTTTCTCTCTTTTTGCAGCCTCTACCAGAATTGCCTACAACTGTGATGCCTCTCTATTTTAATACACAATCACTTCTCACGAGGACTAGAATATACTTCTATAAATAATATCCACTGGGATAAACAAACTGTCAGCACCTCTTCATTGGGTAATTAGGAAAGAAGACCACGAGACTCCATAGGTAGAAATCAAGTGTACTTTTACTAATTATAAATGATTAAAGGCGTAGCGAAGCGAAGTCTGATTATTTAGGCGCGAAAGCGATTGATATATAGAATAACCCATTCCCCACCCCTTGGCATCACAGTTACAGTCCAATCATAATTCTCCCAAGTGTCAGGTGTGAGATAACTTCAAAAGGCATCACTAAGATGGAATGTCGGTGCCGTTAGTCTTGGCGGGAACCTCCTACAGATGCGTAGTCCGACAGGCGGCTGAGCTCCAGAATCTTCCTCCAGCACAATTAGTAAACCCCTCCCAAATACCATGCCCTCCCTCCCCGTTTCATGGCAGCCGAAGCAGCAGCAAAGCAGAGGCTGACACAAACAGCCCAATCAATGCATACAGTGATTAAAGGGACAGTCCAATGTAAAAAGCTTTATACAAAATATTTTTTTTTACAAAAAGTTGATTATTATTTGAGATATTAATGTTCTCTCTTTTCGGGGGGCGGGAAGTGATTGTGCAGCAACGCATTAACCACCTTTGATAATTTGTACTTAAATAAGAAGACTCTTCCACTGAGGATGGGATGATGGGAACGCAAATTGGGCATGTTTCAGGAGCAACGGAAAGTTTTCTTCAGTCGGACAGGAAAGAAGCAAAGATACTGAGGGACTCAGCTTCTTTTCCGCCCTTCCCGTCTCTTCTCCACCAACATTGAAGCATGTGATCCCCTTTTCTGTTCAGGGCTCAAGCCATGTGGTCCTGTCCAACAATAAACCATCTTTCCAAGCAGCCTCCATGTCTCCAGTGTCTTTTTCCCCCACTTGGAGCTGAACCCAGAAGGACATTTCTTCCAACACTACTAAAACAGAATGTCCTCCTCAGTAATTTCCCACTATTTATTGAAAATATTGTTCAGCCACTGATGAAACCAAACAGATTTGACAAACTCTGACCAATTCATATTTTGAACGGGGGAATGTGAGAATGAGCAACCTGATTAAATCCGCAGCAACTGGTTGCACTTAGCCAAACTGACTCCAAAGAGCTAAGTAAATGGATCAGATATATCTCAGATGCAGAGGTGGGTTCCTACCAGTTCACACCTATTCGGTAGAACCGGTTCGTCAAATCTACCGAACCAGTTAGAAGAGGTTCCACCAGTGGACCCGGAAAGCAGGCCACACCTACAGAAGAGGTTCCAAAATTCTTTGAAACCCACCACTGGTCCTTGGATATGATTATTCTACACTATCATGCTCCTATTTATAAAACTCAGTGCCTCTGGGAAAGGTAAGGATGACTACTGCGTTTGTGGTGCAATCAGAACATTGCGTGTCTTGAAGTTGGTTTAACGCAAACCAAAGATGCCTTTTAAAAAACAAGTTTACATCATATTCTTATGCATGCCAGTGCTGTGTGAGAGGTAATTTAAGGTGGTTCTGACAAGTGTCGTCAGCATCTTCATATCCGGTCACATGGGTGGCAAGCCACTCCCATCCGGTCACACGGGCAGCAAGCCACTCCCACAAAGGAGGCCACACCCACAGAGTAGGTTCGAACAATTTTTGAAACCCACCACTGCTCAGATGGGAGATAGAAGGAAATCCCAGTGACAAAGGCCAGGCTGAAATTAATAATTATTAATCCCAGGAGGTAAATCCAATGTCTTCACCAAATCAGTCTCAGTTTGACTTTGCCTTAAAATATACTTTTAAATGGATACCAGTGCTAATTATTTCTAGGATGCAACTCTGGTGTATCCAGACTTTTGAAAAGTTTACTAATGATCAAACAGCCCATCTACAGATAAGCATTCTGAATGTTTGATATCATGTTTGATCATCAAGATTCTATCTAACATGGTGTCAGCGTTCCAAGTATCATGTAGAATTAAATTGAACAAGAAATGTTTTTGGGGTATGGAAATACTACCCAATCTTCTGAATTGGCCAGAGTTGTAATGGAGCTGCCCATAAATCAAATCAATCATTAAATAAATGATGAAGAAACACTAATAAAATAGCTGTGCTCCACCTGCCATGCCTTCAGGAAGTTCCTGAGTCAATATTTGTGAATAGCTGCCCATTGTTTTGTGATTGAGTCCCAGAAACAATTTGAGAGAAAGCTTTTAAAGAGAAATGGTTGGTTTTAAAAATATATATATATAACGAAAGGCACTTACAATTCCCAATACCTCTTGAAGTCATTCAGTTGGGAAACTATGTAGTCCTAATGCTGGCAAACAGACAATTCTGCATTTGGACTCCTTTCCCAAGCAATGCTATTCCCATGGCAGGCTGCAAGCCAAGGAATTTCTTCATTTGGAGCATAATCACTCTCCAAGTCAGTGTGATACATTGCAGGGATTGCTGTTTTGAAACTGTATTTCTCTGACAAGCTCTTGGAAAAATAGATCATAATTGCCCCCTAACCGCAAACCCCAAATAGAAATGACTAAAATTACTCCTTTTTACCCTACTAACACAATGTACCTTCAGACGGCCACCTCAAAATCGTAGCCAAATATAATCAAAATAAGCTGTGCTTCCTTTGCATGAATTTATAACAAACTGTGGGAAGTTATCATCCAGTCCTCTCCCAGAAAATTGAAATATCCTAGGAAATATTGAAAAGGCAGAATATTTCTCTGGATGTGAAAAGAAAGAAACCTGCTTTAAAAGACAGAATAGTTGCCTGTAGCTTCCTGCCCATCCCCACTTTGTCAATAGGCCATTGAGAAGGCCAGGCTAGCCCACTTTACATAATAAAGACTTCCCCACTGCAGCTGTAGGGGGAAGGGATATTACTCAACTCTCCACATGGCATCTGAGAACTCATACCTGTATTCGAAACAGCCTAGAGAGTAGCCCCTTGCATGGCACCATGGGAGTCTGACAACCAATCAGAATACATTTCTTACACAGGAACAGGAAACAGAGAGGTGGGACTAAACAGGGTATAAAAAGCCTAGCAAGCCCCTCCCTCAGCCCTTCTCTTCTTCTCCACCAACATTGAAGCATGTGATCACCTTTTCTGGTCAGGGCTCAAGCCATGTGGCCCTGTCCAACAATAAACCATCTTTCCAAGCAGCCTCCATGTCTCCAGTGTCTTTTCCCCAACTTGGAGCCGAACCCAGAAGGACATTTCTTTCAACAATACAAACAAACAAAAAAAAGCAGAGAAATCGCTAACAACTGGGAAAGTCTGGATTGTATTCAGTTTTACATGAAATATGTTCCTTTGTGTTTATGAAGAAGGGCAGGGTAGCAGGGATGCCGATGAGCTGATCAACCTTAAATGGCTTTGGTAATAAGGAATGGTAATTGCAAGCTGTTGGGAGGGGGTTGTGGAGAGAGAGTGAGAGAGACCCTTGGCGACTTCCCTCGAATGAGCAACGGCTAAGAACAGGCCATGATTTATGAAGCCAAGAGCTCTTTGCATCCAGAAAACTTCATTTTACAGTGGCCATGATTTGATTTAGAGTTCTGAGAACAGCATGCAATTATCCTAACACTCAGAGCGAGCCAGCAGCCAGGCAGTGGAGAAATTACAGGGAGTGGGAGAGAGGGAGCAGCAGATTGTGAGATCACACGACGTATGGTGGGCAGAAAAACAACAGAATTCACAGACATTTATTAGCTGTCATAGTTTTTGGGGGGGAACTCTTTCGGCTGGTTAATCTGCTGATATATCATGTTTTGCAAACTGTGGGGAGATTGCTAAACTTAGCATCCTCGTGTTCCTTCTCCTACAGAGGAGTGGGATGTGAAATGCTATTTTATCCCCTCTCACACCATCTCGTTACCATCTGATTTGTAAAGATGTAGAAACGCAGAATGTGGTAACGTCCAGTGGTGGGTTTCAAAAATTGTTGGAACCTACTCTGTGGGTGTGGCCTCCTTTGTGGGAGTGGTTTGCCGGCCATGTGATCTGGTGGGAGTGGCTTGCCAGCCTCTCTCTCTCTCTCTCTCTCTCTCTCTCTCTCTTTCTCTCTCTCTTTCCTTCCTTTTGTCTCTCTGTCCCTTTTTTCTTTCATCTCTCACTCTTTTCTTTCTTTTTTCTTTCTTTATTATTTCTTCCTTTCTTTCTCTTTCTCTCTCTCTCTCTCTCTGTGTCAGTCTGTCTGTCTCACTGAGCCGAAGTGGCGCAGTGGGTGGAGTGCAGTACTGTAGGCCACTTCAGCTGACTGCTATCTGCAGTTCGGCGGTTCAAATCTCACCGGCTCAGAGTTGACTCAGCCTTCCATCCTTCCGAGGTGGGTGAAATGAGGACCCGGACTGTGGGGGCGATATGCTGACTCTGTAAACTGCTTAGAGAGGGCTGAAAGCCCTATGAAGCGGTATATAAGTCTAACTGCTATTGCTATTTTGTTTGTTTGTGTGTGTGTGTGTGTGTGTCAGTGGTGGGTTTCAAAAAAGTTTGGAACCTCTTCTGTAGGTGTGGCCTGCTTTCCGGGTCCACTGGTGGAACCTCTTCTAACTGGTTTGGTAGATTTGACGAACCGGTTCTACCGAACTGGTGCGAACTGGTAGGAACCCACCTCTGGTAATGTCCCAGGTGCACCATTAAACTACCATCCTATGTAGAAACAGGTAGACCAGGGGTCCCTAACCCCTGGGCAGTGGTGGGTGTTCAAAAATTGTTCGAACCTACTCTGTGGGTGTGGCCTCCTTTGTGGGAGTGGCTTGCCACCCATGTGACCGGATATGAAGATGCCGATGACACTTGTCAGAACCACCTTAAATTACCTCACACACAGCACAGGCATGCATAAGAATAGGATGTCAACTTGTTTTTTAAAAGGCATCTTTGGTTTGCGTTAAAACAACTTCAACACACGCAATGTTCTGATTGCACCACAAACGCAGTAGTCATCCTTACCTTCCACAGAGGCACTGAGTTTTACAAATATGAGCATGATAGTGTAGAATAATCATATCCAAGGACCAGTGGTGCGTTTCAAAACATTTTGGAACCTCTTCTGTAGGTGTGGCCTGCTTTCCGGGTCCACTGGTGGAACCTCTTCTAACCGGTTCGGTAGATTTGACAAACCAGTTCTACCGAATAGGTGCGAACTCGTAGGAACCCACCTCTGCCCCTGGGCCACAGTCCATTACCAGGCTGTGGCCTATTTGGAACTTTGTCGTGCGAACGGCAGGCTGGCACATGTGCACGCAACTCAACTGGCCTACTGCTCATGGAAGTTGAGCTGTGCACACGCGTGTGCCGGCCACCACTTTGTGCAGCCCGCTTCCCCTCTCCCCCACCTCAGCCAGGCCGCCAAGCCACAAAGGCTGGGGACCGCTGAGGTAGACAACCAATAATGCGGGACCAGAACTGGAAAATATTGCATGATTTTAGAATACAATGTGAGAGCTCTATGTATGGAAAACAGAAAAACTGAAGATCAAGATACTATTTCTATGGCATCTCCATCGCATTAAATACGTTAGAAATCTTGGCTTCTAGTGTTAAAAAACAAACAAGAGACTTTGATCTATTCCAGACATACTGAACATACGTTTCCAAAAAAAATAATAATCATAAAATAAAGTTGGAAAAGGTCCAATATTTCTGTTTTACACAGGAATCTGAATTAAAGCATCCCTGGCTGGCTGGACACCATCTGACTACATGCAATGAAAAGCAGACTGCTGTAAGTTTGGCGAAAGCAATTCCGTTTGAACATTTCTTAAACTTTGGCAGATAACAAGCAGCTGGCACAGTGATCGTTAAACCGATGAAGATAGTCCTTGACTATAACTGGTTCCCCACCACAAACCCTTGCAAGTCATGTGATTATATTTTGGGTGTTCAGCAACCTGAATTTACAGCTGTTTGCAGCATCCCGTGGTCACATGACCACAAATTATGATGTATTTTGCCAGAAATTGGCCTTTACTTCTGGCAAAAATGTTCATTGAAGTATGGGAAGTTATCATCCAGCCGTCTCCCAGAAAAATAAAATATCCTAAGAAATATTGAAAAGGCAGAATATTTCTCTGGATATGAAAAGAAAGAAACATGTTTTAAAAGACAGAATAGCTTCCTGTAGCTTCCTGCTCATCCCCACTGTTAATGGGCCATTAAGAATGCCAAGGTAGTCCACTTTTACATAATAAAGACTTCTCCACTGCAGCCCCAGGGGGGGTGGGAATAAAGGCATGATAATATTGGCCCTTTACTCAACTGACCACATGGCATCTGAGAACTCAACCAAACCTGGATTCAAAGCACAGCCTAGAGAGTAGCCCCTGCATGGCCCCATGGGAGTCTGACAACCAATCAGAATACATTTCTTACACAGGAACAGGAAACAGAGAGGTGGGACTGAACAGGGTATAAAAAGCCTAGCAAGCCCCTCCTTCAGCCCTTCTCTTCTTCTCCACCAACATTGAAGCATGCGATCACCTTTTCTGTTCAGGGCTCAAGCCATGTGGTCCTGTCCAACAATAAACCATCTTTCTAAGCAGCCTCCATGTCTCCAGTGTCTTTTCCCCCACTTGGAGCTGAACCCAGAAGGACATTTCTTTCATCACTATGAACTTATTCTAATTTGTCTGACTTTTTCTTAGGAAAGCGAAGTGCCCATTACTCTACTATTGTCCAGACCCCTTCTGCTTGATGAGTTGTCTTTGAATATAGTTTCCCAGACAGTTCGGTATCCACATCCAGTTAATGGATCCAACTCCTGCTTAATTAGCTTATTAATTAAAATGTCATGTGGTAGCTTCTCAAACACTTTGCTGAATCAAGATATATTATGTCTGTAGTGTTTTCACCCTCTATTAACATTCAAGACATGTTTCCCTGCTGAATTTTGATAATCAGGGATTGTTTTTGAGATGCTTAGAGATTGATCACTTTCTGATCTGCTTATGACTCTTCCCAAGTATCAGTGTCAGAATGATTAATTTTCAGTTTCCTGGTTCATTCTTTTTCTCCTTTCTAAAGATAGGGACATTTGTCTTCCTCTACTCATCTGGTACTTCAATCATTTTTCAAAGATAATGGATACATTATATATGTGGCCAATCCAGCAATGAGTTCTTTCAATATCCTAGGGTGCAATTTGTCTAGCCCTGAACTTTTAAAATAATTCAAATTTTCTCTGTTCAAGTTTCTATATTGCTTAAAATTCAGATTCATTCTTCCTCCTTCTCCATCCGTGGTCTACTTAGCTGAGGAGATTATGGTGGATGCTCTCCTCAAGATACAATTATGGACCCAAACATTCTGGACAATTCCCATCCAGTGTACAAACTTTGTTTTTTAGGGAGGTGGTAAACAGTGTAGTTGGGCTTCAGAGGCCTGCAATTATATTCCTTTTAGAATTTTGGCCTGCCACACTTTCTCTTATTTCATTATGCTGTTTCATTAGTATAGTTGATGGGAGTGGGGAATAGAAAGGAGTAGGATTGTGGAATGTATTGTTTTCATTCTTTTCTAGAAGACCAAGGTCATCTTTTGTCTCCGCACTTTTACACCTGACCGGAAGCAGCTGGGTGGAGACGCCAGCATGGAAGAAGAAGATTGGACCATGTGATGGATTGTGGGTGTGGGGACAAGACCATCAACTTTTAACTGGGTGGGATTCTGATGTCATTTCCACAATTGGGATTAACACAGATGTGCTAAAATGCCTGCTTTATTAAATTGGAACTTTAAGGATCGTTTTGCCTTGGACTCTGATTTAATTCTGCATGATACTTGGAACGCTGACACAGAGAGCTGAGCAGATTAAAAGATGAATGAATGAACAAACAAACAAATGAATGAATGATCGATTCCATGCCTTCATTTTGCTCTTTATTGTTGCCTCTCTTCTTGTCAGAAAAGACTGAACCTAAATAAGGACTAAGTAGTTTTGTCTTTACTTTGGTCTCTGTTGTGACTCATCAGATGTCTGCTGTGAGTCTTTTCGGGATACAAGATTCATTATGCAGCTGGGGTTTGTTAGAGGCAGGTTTGGAGATAAAAGGACGGATGCTGCCACGCCCTAGTCGCAGGAGTCAACGTTCCTTCGTGCGTTCCTTGTTTGGTACAACATTGCTTGATCATCAATCATGATTTATGGAAGGTACACTTGGATAAGTGCTTTGTGTTTCTTGTAACCCTGATTCAAGGCTACACTTGGAGAAGTGCATTGCTTGTAAGAGTTGTTTTGTATTCTGTTATCTCGTTAGGGACTGTATTTATGTTATTTTTGGGCTCGAAGCCAGTTTGAACTGAGAACTGATAAAGAAAGTTCCTTTTATGTTTATTCGTCTTGCCGTTTGTTAACAAGCCGTGAAGGGGGGACAGAACAGGTCTCTATTGGCATTTTGCCTTTGTTTCATTTGAAGTGAATGGGAAGAAGATCTTTTTGTTGGCTTTAGCTTTGTTTGCTAACCTTAATTAATTTTCAGCTTTAGCATTTCTGGTACTGTATTATTCCAGGCTACACATATACAAATACTCTTCTCTCTCTTTCCATCTTTTTATATTTAGGTTATCACCAGACTTTATGTGGAATCCCAGTGTGTTCATCGCCTCTCTTTTTCCACACTCTCCCCGTTACTTTTAATACCTTCTTATTTTATTATTTTAGGGGGAGCAATGGCTTAGTAGTTAAATGTTAATGTTAATGTTAATGTTTAATAAATTTATATGCCGCCCAATCCCGAAGGACTCCAGGCGGCTTACATAAAAACAATTTAAAAGAATACTAAAAAGTTTTAAAAATAGAAAGACAGGCAAGTTAAAAGACACAACATGCACTCCACCTTAGTGGGGCTGGACCTCATTCAAGAGGTCAACAGCCCCAGGCCTGCCGGAATAGCCAGTTCTTAATAGACTTTCGGAAGGCCGCGAGAGTGGGGAGGGTCCGGATCTCTGGGGGTAGATCGTTCCATAGGGCCGGGGCAGCTACAGAGAAGGCCCTCCCCCGAGGAGCCGCCAAACGACATTGTCTAGTTGACGGCACCCGGAGAAGGCCCATCCTGTGAGATCTTATCGGACGCTGGGAGGTATGTGGCAGAAGACGGTCCCATAGATATCCATGTCCTAAGCCATGTAGGGCTTTAAAGGTGATAACCAGCTCTACTGCTAATAGTTTGAACCCCCCCCCCTTAGTTGTAGGAGCCCCTCACTGTAATTATGTCACCCCTACTCCTTTTCATTAGATATTCTTTCATTAGGTTTCTTTCATGACTCTAGACTTAAAGTCCTCAAGTAAGGCTTATTACAAGGTACAGTTAGCAAAAAAAATTTGCAGTAAAATTAAATTATTTCCTCTGCCCTAGAGAGTTGCTGGAAGTGCTGTGGTTTCTTCAAAATGAACAGCAATTCTGTGGGCTGAGACCAGAACTCTTAAATTTCACCTTCATCCTCTCTGCTTGCTGGTTTCTAGAGAAATATGTGATTTGCCATTATAAAAAAAGAAAAGAAAATGTGATACTGGAGGCTTCTCCTGTGTACTGCTCTCTGTAGCTGTCAAAAACTGTAGTCTACACTTAGTTAATCAGGTTCAAGCTTCGTGTACCTTTAATCTGACCAAGTAGCAATAGCAGTTAGACTTATATACCGCTTCATAGGGCTTTCAGCCCTCTCTAAGCGGTTTACAGAGTCCGCATATTGCCCCCAACAACAATCCAGGTCCTCATTTTACCCACCTCGGAAGGATGGAAGGCTGAGTCAACCCTGAACCGGTGAGATTTGAACAGCTGAACTGCAGAACTGCAGTCAGTAGCCTGCAGTGCTGCATTTAACCACTGCGCCACCTCGGCTCTCTAAGTGAGGCAATTTGTAACCATATATTGCTGCTTGCTGAAATAAGCAAATGTCTTAATTTGACTTTTATAGACTGCCATTATTTTGGCTTCAACTCTGTATTCCTTCAAGGTTTCATAATTTATTAAATGTTTGCAGAAAAAGAAACTATAAAGGAAAGAGAGCAGATATTCTTTGTGGAGGATACAAACAATGTTAAGGTCCATTGGGGCCCAGTTGGTGCAGAGATATTTGCTTTAATTGATGCTGCACTTTAATGTGAAGTTATGCTGTGAAAAATAACCATATAAATTAAGAACACTGTGATGTTCTATATTAATTTTCCTCCAATGACATCTATAGCAAAATGTGCATACTATGCAAATCAACATGAGACACACTGCCAATTGTAAGAACATTTACAGCACAACTCACAATATTTTAAGATCTTAAACTCAGATTCTACTCTTTCATTATGTTAAAAGTACCAGTAAGCTCCTGGGAGAAGGAGGATCCACGTCACGATGTTACAACGTGTGGTCTCGATACTCTGAGACAGCCGTTGATACTTTTGCCGCTGGGGGGGTGGGGTCCATTGAAACCTAAACCATCCCGTAGAGATGGTGATCAGGAAGACAAAGCCTTGCTGGTCTCAGAGATATCGCAAAATCAATACTCATGGGAAGCCTAGAAGCAGGACTTCAGATGGTAACATCACCCTCTCACCCATGTTCCCTCATAGCATATAAAGGCAACATGTCTTGTATCCACTAAAAACCTTATCCTTCAAAAATCCTTGATTAACACTATTCAAGATAGTGGCTATCATGACACCCTAAGCAATTTCACACCAGAGTGCTGATTTGCAAAGTGGATGAAGAAATTAATGGATCTAAAGAAAAAAAATTGTAAACTATAACTCTGAAGCATCAAATAAAAATAAATGGAATATTCCAACATTAAATATAGAGCACCTTTTAATTGTACTATTTTAGTACAATGGACGGTACCTGTAAACCTCAAAGTAGCAAGTCTTTCTTCTATTTTGGGCTTGTCACCCTTGAAGAGTGAGGACATCAAGTCTTTTACAGTTACTGAAAGCAGAGTGAACACGGAAATAATGGGAAGAACAGGAGCACAATATTTGTCTCCATTAAAACCATGTTTTGGTATTCAAGGTGATGTAGGATTTTTGTTTAGCTTTCTTTCTTGCAAAAGTATGCTTGTTAGGCCAATGGAAAAATAAGTTAGAAATGACTGCTTTATTTCGTGACTGTTTGCAGTTACAAAAGTGATGAGAAATAACTTTATGACCAATTCTGTTTCACTTAGCAACTGCTTCACTTGATGATTGAGTTACTGGCCCCAGTTGTGGTCGATAAATGAGGAGTATCGAAACAAGAACTGCCTCTCCTCCTTCCTTGATTAGTTTCTTTTTCTTTTTTTCAATGAGTACTGTAGTAACAATGACAGGCCTAAGATCAAATGGAAATTTGAGCTAGTCTCACAAGGGTTATCTCAACGGAATCTTTAGAACTGGCATTAAGGTTGCTGGTTTCCCCACTAAGCCAACTGCTACTCAGGAACCCCGTCAATATTGTATCATTCTGTGGCGGCCCCAAAGCGACACATTAGGTTGCCCATGCACTTTGGAGAATTAGACTATGTGCTTTAATTGCTGTGAAGGCAATTGTCAGCCTCTGCTTCGCTACTTGCTTTCGGCTGCCATTGAAACGGGGAGGGGGGGCATGGTATTTGGGTGGGGAAAATTTCAGTACAGGAGTGATTGTAAAAAGGGAGTGGTTCTCACCATCTACTGTGCATGCTGCAGATAGTGGATTTGCCCGGCATACCAATCTGATGATGCTTTTTGAAGATGAAACCCACATGACACCTGAGGGATGTGCGGATTGGACTATGGGATGGGGTTACCAGGGGGAGGGAGTTGGGTCACATATTGATATCTATGATTACGCGCGCTTTTGCCTCAGATCTTGCTTTGCTTAGCTGCTATCTACTCATGACCATTAAAAGTACTCAATGGAGTTGAGTGGTTTCTTTCTTGGTTACTGAAGGAGGCTGCCTTGACAGCAATTAAATGCATGAGACATGCGTACCCACAAGGTTTGAAGGTTTATTTTATTTATATGGCGCCCTATTTCCTGAGGGACTCGGGGCGGCTAACAAACCCAAGGGGGGGGGAAGGTAAACACATAGGAAATACAACAAAGAAGGTACAAGGGAATTTAAAAGACAATCAACAGTCACACAATTCGAGAGGGGAAGGGAACTCATCAACCCCAGGCCTGCTGGCACAGCCAGGTTTTAACGGCTTTACGGAAGGCCTGGAGAGAGGTGAGGGTCCGAATCTCTACGGGGAGTTCATTCCAAAGGGCCAGAGCAGCCACAGAAAAGGCCCTCCCCCGGGTAGTAGCCAGGTGACATTGGCCAGTAGATGGAACCCGGAGGAGGCCTAATCTGTGGGATCTAATGGGCCTTTGGGAGGTAATTGGCAGCAGGCGGTCTCTCAAGTACCCAGGTCCAATACCATGAAGGGCTTTATAAGTGACGACTAGCACCTTGAAGCGTATCCGGAGACCAATCGGTAACCAGTGCAGCTCGCGGAGGATAGGTGTAACATGGGTGTACCGAGGTGCACCCACAATCGCTCGCGCGGCTGCATTCTGAACAAGCTGAAGTCTCCGAATGCTCTTCAAGGGCTGCCCCATGTAGAGCGCATTGCAGTAGTCCACAAATAGGGCAGTCCAGAGAATCTCCACGGCTACCTCCTTTAAAATGCTTTGCACTGAGGAAGGAGTTCTCAGGAGCAAATCCTCTCATATATAAAAGATAAAGTTGGGCAGCAAAGTTGGCATCCATATTTCAGTAAGGAACTTCATAATTACTACACATGAAATGTGCCCATAAACACAAACATTCAAAAGTAATAGGTGCAAGCCATTAAAAACCTTAAAATGTGATGTTATAGAACACCCCACAATTTAAAAACCATTTTCTCCCTCAGAAAATCTTGAGGAAATGATTTTTTTGATTCAAATGTTGATAGTTGGGCACATTTCATCCTACCAGATGCCAATTTCACGTTCTTGATTTAGATCATCCATTTCGTGCTGAAATATGCTTGTTTATACTGAAGACATAAACTCTATTATTATGATTATAAGCATAATTTGTGCTAGTGAAAGTTACTTAATCTTTCAGATTAAGCAGGCCTGACATTTTTGGAGCTGAAAAATAAGATACAGGCATTTGAAAGAATGCAATAGAATGATTAACACGGAGGAACCTTATTCTTTGCCTGTTAGATTACTGTTTTCCTCTAGGAATAAATCCAGGAAAAATGTTCCCATTTCCAATTTCCTCTATAGTGTATTGTTCATACGACACTCTATCCCTGGTGCTGTGTAACTGCAGTGGTTCATTAATCCAACTATAGCAGAAAGTGTTGCAAAAGAAAGCTACAGAAATCCAAAGAATCACATATTTTAAATATCAAGTGGGAAAATATTGCACAATAGATGAGACTAATGGCCCATTCACACATAATTATGTTTGTATATTCTTCAGAAATTGCTAAACTTACATTTAAAACACGGTAGGTGAATAGAACAAATATAAGCAAATCTGTTTTTAAGAAAATCTTATATTCCAGAGCTACTATTCTATACATATCACATTCACAGTCATCAATTTATGACCATTTATTTAATGACTATTTGAAGTTTATTCCCATCATTTTCTTTTTCTCTAGTGTTGAATATATTAATTTTAGTACAAATGAATCTCTGAAGAAGTCAAGATAGTTACAATCCCCACCCCGGAGAATCTAAAAGAAACCTTATAGAATATTAATTGGTCACACAACATGTCTTTTGAAGAGGTCTGTTATTATACTTCTCTAAATAGCAAAAAAATATTATTATACTTTTTTAAATAGCAAAAAAAAAAATCATGATAGAAGCATTTGGATTAGAATATGCATTGATCTGGCTTTGCTATTAAAAACCAGATTTTTTTTTTAAAATCCCATTAGAACAAATAATATCTTATTTCAGGAGCAAAACTCCTTCAGGTTTTAATAAGCACACAGCTGGTAAGGAGATTGATTGTTGTTTATTTTCCAATTCCACCAACCTCTTTTATTGCAAATCGTCAGTAATAAAGAATATTAAATAAATAGCCAGGACAACTTCATCGAAACCAGCTTTTTTCAATGGTCCATTCTGCCCCTGAATCTTTTGTGTCACTCTCCTCTGTTTTCCCATAATTCCATGAAATGTCAGTCTGTTAAATTAGACCAGTTTCTGTCTTTCAGAATCTTCTAAAGGATCTAATTTGAGAACCAGGAAAGAGGGGCTTCTGTTTCAAATCAGATTATATATATATATGTACACACACACACACACACACACACACACACACACACTTTCAATCAAACTTGGGACACAGATGACTTACTCTCTGGAGAAAAATACTGTGGGGGTAAGACACTCCTAACATCCCTCGGAGGGTGGGTGTTCTGTTAAGATGCAGCCTGTTGTGCCTTTAAATGGCTTCTACTGTACATCACAGTGGAGTTCTCCTTTGTTAGGCCTTTTAATGCTCCAATTTGCTTTGCCCTTACACAGGTAGTCCTTGACTAATGACAAAATTGGGACTGGAACTTTCATTGCTAAACAAAAAAAAAATATCTCCAAATCCTCAGAATCTACTCGCAATCGTCTTATTACTTATTACTGCTGATCTCAAAAGACAGAGAACACCCTGTGAAGTGATCCTTGAAACCTCAAGCTGATAAGTAGAAATGTTTAGTATTAAAAATGGCTTCCCAGAGCCTGCCTCATTGTTGTGCATCCACTATCTTCTTGTTTAAGACATTAGAACACTCAAAGTCAGGGCTCGCTACAAAAATTACCATGCTCCTAAGAAATTATGCCTACGCATCTTTTATGAAACAGCAAAGAACAATAGCATAATTTCTGCAGGGAAAGGAAGAGTCCAGAAATCAGGAAGTGGGGGAAGAGGTGCAGGAGTTTCCCCTCACAAGTACCACAGAGTTCCAGAACGTTTACGAGAAAATAAGGTTCAGAATGTCTTGTAGAATTGCAGTTCAGCCATAAATAAAATTCAGTTCAGTTGTTTAACAGAGCTAATGTCACTAGAACACACAGGCATGGTGTTGAATTGGGATGGCGCAAATACTATGTGAGAAATCTAAGTGAGTCAGTCCTGGTTACAGAACAGCTGCAAAGCTATTTTGTCAATAGAGGAAATAGTTTTGTTCTAATGACATAACTAGACAAGGTTTTTTAAAAAAAGAGAGAGTGTGTTTAGAGATGCATTGCTGAGGAAAAGTTGAAGTCTGCTATTTTTTAGCACAAGTCAGGAGTGTCTAACCCAGGGGTGGGTTCCTGCCAGTTCTAACCTCTTCTATAGAAGAGGTTCCACAAATCTGCAGTGCCATTTAGAACTGGTTCCAGCTCCCTCCCCCCCGCCAGTCCACACATCATCAAGATGAAGAGCGAGAGGAGGAATTCTGGGAGTTGAAGTCCACAAGTCTTAAAGCTGTCAAGTTTGAACACCCTGGGTTTTTTTTTCTAAAGGGTTAGGGGTGCAAGGGTTTTGTAACGTGACAGCTTTAAGACTTGCATGCTTCAATGCCAGAGTTCCTGAGGCAACATGACTGGAGGAGGAATTCTGGGAGTTGAAGTCCACAAGTCTTAAAGCTGTCAACTTTGAACACCCCTGGTTTTTTTTTCTAAAGAGTTAGGGGTGCAAGGGTTTTGTAACATGACAGCTTTAAGACTTGCACACTTCAATGCCAGAGTTTCTGAGCCAACACTTTGGTTGCTAAGCAAGAACGTTGTTAAGTGAGTTTCACCACATTTTTCAAGTTGGCCACGCCCACCCAGTCACATGGCTGGCAAGGCACTCCCACCCAGTCACATGGCCGGCAAGCCACTCCCACAAAGCAGGCCACACCTACAGAAGAGGTTCTAAAAAATTTTGAAACCCAACACTGGTCTAACCTTGACCACTGGTGGACTTCAACTCCCACAATTCCCCAACCAGCATGGGTTGACTGGGGGAATTCTGGGAGTTGAAGTCCACAAGTCTTAAAGTTGCTAAGATTGGACACCCTTGCTTTTTGTCCAAGGGGAGAAGCTTGTAGAAAATAATGAGAACTAAAGGATGGTCAAGTCAAGCAATTCACACTAACAAAAATAAGAAAAGCATCTCCAAAATTTCTCCATTAGAACAAATGAAGATAAGGTTTTCAACAGTAACAGATACCAAAACATTAGGAAGAAATGGAGGGCATGCGTTGGTTGATATAACCCATGTTTCTCTGTAATAGTTATCAGATTCCCTCCATAAAAAATATTGTTTCAACCTACAGCTGCTTTTTCTTGTCTTTCTCCTATCCAAAATCCAGATCTTTTCATAATGGACATGGACAGAAAATGTATTTATGGCCTCCAGCAGAGAATTCGAGCTGTCAGAAAAAAGTTTGACTTGAAAGAGGGCACTTGCCTGACCATAAATGCCATTCCTCTCAAAGTTTTACTGTCTGTTGCCCAAAGTTCATTTTATATATGCTGAGAGGGTTGTAAGTTTCCACTACAAACTCTTGATGGATTTTTCTTTTGCTCTCTCTCTCATAGATGTTGGAACTGGAGCCCAGTTCTCACTTTTTAAAACTATCATCTCACAGAATAGCATGAAATAAAAGCTTCTTGGACACACGCTGCTTTTCCTGCTTCGTTGTGCCAAGGCAGCTTCTTTACGTTTTATAGCAAGAAGGGTAAAATTAATCAAATCTCCAAAGCGTGGACTTTCCATCTGATTCTTTATGTTCTGCAGCCTATGACTTCCAAATGTACCCATTCCTTTTAGAATTCCCTGACATTTCCTCATTTATATTCACTCTGAGCCGAGGTGGCGCAGTGGTTAAATGCCGCACTGCAGGCTACTTCAGCTGACTGCAGTTCTGCAGTTCGGCTGTTCAAATCTCACTGGCTCAGGGTTGACTCAGCCTTCCATCCTTCCGAGGTGGGTAGAATGAGGACCCGGATTTTTGTTGGGGGCAATATGCTGACTCTGAAAACCGCTTAGAGAGGGCTGAAAGCCCTATGAAGCGGTATATAAGTCTAACTGCTATTGCTATTGCTAAGTGTTCAGTGAAGTGTTAAGGCCTGAGGAACTGTCTCACCCCAATGGGATTGCCCCCCACCCAGGTGGGGGTTCCTGCCAGTTCTAACCATAGAAGAGGTTCCACAAATCTACAGTGCCATTTAGAACCAGTACCAGCTCCCTCCCCCTGCCCTTCCGCACATCACCAAGATGAAGAGGGAGAGGAGGAATTCTGGGAGTTGAAGTCCACAAGTCTTAAAGCTGTCAAGTTTGCACACCCCTGGGGTTTTTTTCTAGAGGGTTAGGGGTGCAAGGGTCTTGTAACTTGACAGCTTTAAGACTTGCGTGCTCCAAATGCCAGAGTTTCTGAGCCAACATTTTGGTTGCTAAGCAAAAGCGTTGTTAAGTGAGTTTCACCACATTTTACAAGTTGGCCACGCCCACCCAGTCATATGGCCAGCAAGCCACTCCCGCCCGGTCACATGGCTGGCAAGCCACTCCCACCCAGTCACATGGATGACAAGCCACTCCCACAAAGCAGGCCACACTTACAGAAGAGGTTCTAAAATTTTTTGAAACCCACCACTAACCCCACCCCATTGATTCTGGCAGAAAGGGCATGTTGTGCACCCCTTTGGTCAAGGAATTCTGGCTGGTGGGGTCCAAGAGAAGGTCTTTTCTGCCATAGGCCTCATCCCTCTGGAACATCATGCTCCTTGGGTGATATCCACACCCACTCTCTTGGCCTTCCATCAAAACCTGGCTCTGCCCGCTGGCCTGGTGTCTCAGTGAGGGCAATCAGCATTCAATGTGGCCACTGGACTAGGAGGGAGATCCTATATCTATCCCACACTATTCTGGTTTTATAAATTTTTAAATCTCTATTTAATATTTAACATTTGCTTGACAGTGCGATGGGTGGCATACAGAGGTGGGTTCCTACCAGTTCGCACCTATTCGGTAGAACCGGTTCGTCAAATCTACCGAACCGGTTAGAAGATGTTCCACCAGTGGACCCGGAAAGCAGGCCACACCTACAGAAGAGCTTCCAAACATTTTTGAAACCCACCACTGGTCCTTGGATATGATTATTCTACACTATCATGCTCATATTTATAAAACTCAGGGCCTCTGTGAAAGGTAAGGATGACTACTGCGTTTGTGGTGCAATCAGAACATTGCGTGTGTTGAAGTTGTTTTAACGCAAACCAAAGATGCCTTTTAAAAAACAAGTTTACATCCTATTCTTATGCATGCCAGTGCTGTGTGTGAGGTAATTTAAGGTGGTTCTGACAAGTGTCGTCGGCATCTTCATATCCGGTCACATGGGTGGCAAGCCACTCCCATCCGGTCACATGGGCAGCAAGCCACTCCCACAAAGGAGGCCACACCCACAGAGTAGGTTCGAACAATTTTTGAATCCCACCACTGGTGGCATAGCAAAAAAACAACAACAAATAAGTAAAATGATATTACCCGCCATAAGACACAGGAAGATGAGGGTCTCAGAGGAAGAACTGTACAATGAATAGCTCTCAGGAGTCATTGGAGCTGGCAAAAATTGTGGGCTAAAACAGGCCCGCAGGATATAGAAAAGGAAAACTAAACCCTCCTTTAGGAAGGTGAGCGCCGTCTCAGAAAATGACAGGCTTTAGACTTCTCAGGATACAGGAAGAGTTTATTTGGCAGCCAGGTTCAGAAAGCTAGCCCATGGCTAGCATTGCAAGTTCTGAACCACCTTCATTATCGAAGCACGCGTTCTTATACATTCTCAAAAGCATTGCAACACGGAAATACTTAACACATTTCTTAGTGGTAACCTTGAGGAGAAAGCCTTATAAGGAGATGGGATCTTACTTCTCCTTTTGTTTCAGGTATGGCTTACATGTTATTAATGAACTTTAATTGAACTTTGTGGTTTGGACTTTTGACATAGGTTTTGACATAGGGACGTTGGCTAGAACATCTTGTGGTTAGGCACTTGCTTCCTGTTCTTTTGCAAGCTGCAACTTTTCCTATGTGGCTTTTTAATATAGAAGTAAAGGTCCCCCGAGAGGCTGTCTAGCCTGACCCAGTAGGTTTCACACTTAATGTCCAAATCTCACTTTATGTCCTACTTTAACACTTGCTTATATTCAATATTCAGGGCTACCCCTGAAAAGCATTTGGAGACTATAGCTAGTCCAGAATGCAGCCTCGCGAGCGATATTGGGTGTACCGAGATACACCCATGTCACACCTATCCTCCACGAGCTGCACTGGCTGCCAATTGGTCTCCGGACGCAATTCAAGGTGTTGGTCATTACCTTTATATCCCTACATGGCTCAGGACCAGCGTATTTGCGAGACCGCCTACTGCCGCATACCTCCCTATGGCCAATAAGATCCCACAGGGTGGGCCTCCTTAGGACACCGTCAGCCAGGCAGTGTCGGCTGGCGGGGCCTCGGAGGAGGGCCTTCTCTGTGGCCGCTCCGACCCTGTGGAATCAGCTACCCCCAGAGGTCCGGACCTCGCCCACCCTCATGGCCTTCAGAAAAGCTGTTAAAACCTGGCTGTTCCGGCAGGCCTGGGGCTGTTGACCTTATTATGTAGGGTCCAGCCCCAATTTGAATGTATGCGTGTTGGAGAATTTTAATCTTTATTTTTATTTTGTTTGCTTTTCTTTTCTTGTTCTGTGTAAGCCGCCCGGAGTCCTCTGGGATTGGGCGGCCTATAAATCTAATAAATTAAATTAAATTAAATTAATATTGCAAAACAACAAATGGATTTTTGTTCAGGGTTTAATATTTAATCATCAGTTATAAAGATGATTGCAGAGCACCCAAACAAAGGAAGTTGTTGGGGAAACGAGTGGTGGAATTCTCTTGGTATTTTGGAATGCGTATTGAAGAAGATGAGAAAGAAAGTTGTCTCTTCTTCACCAGAAAGAGATGTTTAGGCAGAGTGTGGAATTCCTAGGGCTGACCGAGGCAAACTCAATCAACGCACCAATGGAGGTTGCAACTTTCTGGGGGGAAAAAAAGACAGAGCAGCAGTCCTTTCTCGGCATCCGTAATACACACCTGCGATTGGAAAGTCTCTGTATGTGTCAACAATCCCTACATTGCCACAGCAGTGGGAGTTCTATGCAGCGAAGGAAGTGTGCCAGCCCCAAAGCAATTGGACAACAGTCAAGAGGCTGGGCAGATACCTCAAGGGCACTGCTGACTTAAAGTTAAAACTGCCAACTGAACTAATTGGATACATGACACAAACGGAGCCAGAGACAGAGCTGACCGCAAATTTATAAGCAGGACTCTCTTCCTCTGTGGTGGTGGGGAAATCAGCTGGCCAGCAGGAAACAAGCTACCGTATTACGCTACTGTCCTCCACCAAGGGAAAGTATATTTCAGCTACGGAAGCCAAACTGTAAGCACATTGATCCCAGACAGCACTGTGCGTGAGCTGTGCAAGATCAAGGGTTTATCAGAATGCAGAAAAAGGACTGATATGCTGATATCAGTCTTAAGAGAGATCCAGATGCTTCAGGAGCGCTAAAAGTGGGCTCTGGATATGATGGGAAGGGGAATGTGAAGACTGCATTTAGGAGCTCATTTTGGCCACTGTGGAAAATGAAGAAATATAACTAAGGGGAAAGGTCTTCACACATTGTCCCTACATCCGTTTCTCATCTGGTCTCTTCTTAATAAAAAGGATCTGCATTTAAGAGGTTCACCGACAAAACCGCGCTCCACTAAACTACACCCGACTAAACCGCGTCGCTGACGTCATCAACAGGGCGACAACAGCGCGGAGACAGAAGCACGCTGTAAACCCTAAACCTAAAATTAACCCCTAAACCTAACCCCCCTAAACCTAATCCTAAACCTAACCCTAAACCTAACCCTTAACCTAACCCTAAACCTAACCCTAAACCTAACCCTTAACCTAACCCTAAACCTAATCCTAACCCTTAACCTAAACCTAACCCTAACCCTTAACCTAACCCTAAACCTAACCCTTAACCTAACCCTAAACCTAATCCTAACCCTTAACCTAACCCTTAACCTAACCCTAACCCTAACCCTTAACCTAACCCTAAACCTAACCCTAAACCTAACCCTTAACCTAACCCTAAACCTAATCCTAACCCTTAACCTAACCCTAACCCTAACCCTTAACCTAACCCTAAACCTAACCCTAAACCTAACCCTAAACCTAACCCTTACCTTAAGTTGAATCAGCTTGCTTTCAAAGCGCTATTTAAAGCGTCCTTCTTTCTCCGCGCTGGCTGTTGTCGCCCTGTTGATGACGTCAGCAACGCGGTTTAGTCGAGCGCGGTTTTGACGGGTCACACATTTAAGAGGCAAAGAACTATTCCTGATTCACCCACATTCTGTGGAGCCTTCTGCTTCCCTCTTCTCAAAATGCTGTTAAGTAGGATCAAGCTTTTTTTTAAAACCATGAATTTCCTTGATCTTTCTTTTATTTATTCTCTGTTCTGTTTTGTTAAATTAATGGATTTCCCAATCAGTCTTACCTTCCAATAGAATAATGTTGGTTCGCACTGAGAGATGGGCTAAACCCATATTCTACATCCAAACAGCTATATAATAATGTTTACCTTTCTTTTTTTTTTTCAGTGAGATGCTCTGCTCCCATTTTTCAGCACTCTGCTTATGTTCAAGAGCACATCCTCTGACAATGTTTTCTGCCGCATTTGGATCACCAACATGTACTTCAAAGGCAAGGAGCAGAATGTGTAGGAAGCCAAGGCCAAATGCTGGTGGGGAAATCCACAGCTACTTTGCTATCATTCCAAATGTTGCATTCAAAAATGTTTAAAAGCAGTCTAATAAATACATTTGCTTTCCATCTGTACGATGCTGATTCATTACAGTAACAATTCCCAGATTTTTGAGGTGGCATTTGGAAATTTAAAATCATATTGCGAGCATTTCAGTGGGTTTGACTCCTAAATAGTAGATCAGGCACTTATACACCAAACAAAAGTTCAGCTTTAAAAAAAAACCTCTAATGATATCAAAGAACAGATGAACACTCACATATGCATACTGTAATAGCAATAGCAGTGAGACTTATATACCGCTTCATAGGGCTTTCAGCCCTCTCTAAGTGGTTTACAGAGTCAGCATATTGCCCCCAACAATCCGGGTCCTCATTTTACCCACCTTGGAAGGATGGAAGGCTGAGTCAACCCTGAGCCGGTGAGATTTGAACAGCCGAACTGCAGAACTGCAATCAGCTGAAGTAGCCTGCAGTGCTGCACTCTAACCACTGCGCCACCTCGGCTCTCCTGTAAAATCTGGGCAACCCTAAATATCTAGGCAAAAAATCATACCAAATCAACAACCGTCTTGCGTGCACAGTAAAATGTAGAGCTCTCCTGCTTGTTTTAACTTCCAAAAGGCCCTTTCCTGGTTCTCTCTCACAGTCACACAGACACACATGGTCCTCCAAGGCTCTCCTATTCAGTGCCAAGATATCTGGGTCCTTTTTTTTTTTTTTGAGCCAAAAGACAGAGCTTTATGCAACATTGGACTTCAATTACCAGCATTTTTATTTTTTTCAAAAATGCTTTTTGGAGAACTACTTATGTGACTCTTAAAGAAATTGAAGAGTTATCAATGAATGATAGCAGATATTCAACCTTGGCTGATCTTGCAAAACTCAGGCTTTGTTAGGACTTGGATGGGAGAGGGAAATTCCAGGGCTATAGAGCCAGGAGCAGGAGATAAAAGGATTTTATTTAAAGGTTGATAAGAAAAAAGTCTTGTAAGCTCTTCAGAGAAGTGAAACTAATTAGTGAGAGGCTATTCCTTTGATCTTTTTTATCACTATCTTTGCCGAAGAGTTAGCAATGTACCATTATTGCAATTGCGGAAGCTGCAGAATCGCCATTTTAGGAGCTTATTTTTTTTAAGAAACCAATTGCACGAAAGAAACTCTTGTAAAACTGAAGCTAGGATGTTTTTTAAGGAAAAGCAGATAAGGTTCTCAGGTACGGACTCTGCTTGTGTTAGTTTCAGATAAATATCTCAAAAATTGTCCTAAGAGGGGGTTCCTTGCTTTGCGCCGTAATGAAAACAGCCGAGGTTTCTGGCACGGAGATATGATTCAGCCTTGGTTGGCCCCCCCCTTCTGTTTGCAGGAGAAAAAAAAGCTGCAAACTTCAAAGAAAGCTCTTACCAGCTAGATCTCTCTCACACTCTTCTTTGCCTGAAGAATGAGGTATCTACCAGGTATTTAGGCAGGTAACGCGACTAGAAACCTGGGGGCAGCTCTTTTAAGCCGCCGCCAACAGTAAGGTCCCACCCCGGAAGTCAAGCAGCAAAGTCTTGAAAACCAGCAAGGTTATCTTTCTGCCCTATCTCATATCAAGTAGAATCCAGGTGTGTTTCAATTTTGTTTCAATCTGGTGGTTTCCTCCCCGCCCCCACTGGGGTTTTAATAAAAATCTGTACAAATTTTCATTGGCTTTTTAGAAGGAGAACATGGTATCTTGGAAGACTAAGGGTCTGTTTCTTACCCAGATTCTTTCTCATGTATCCAACATTATTGGTTCTTCAATATTTTGAGCCCACTTTATCATACAATCTTTAACTAATTCTGTTTCCGAATCCATTTGTATTAATACATTATATATCCTCTTTATATGCATTAAGCTTTGATCTCTTATTTGTTTAAACAGATTATCCTCAACTTGGATAAAACCAATTTTTTGATCTATTTTCCACCTGGCCTGTAATTGCCCATACTGGAACCATGTTTGAACTACCTTCTCCTCTTTTAATACTCCTCTTGTATGACCAAACTCCAGACTTTATTATCTCTTAGCCTGGAGTTCCTTTAAGTTGCTTTGAATGCAGTTCTGCTTAAGATGGATCTAAATAAAACAGCGCTGGATCTTTAGGACAACTCTGTTCTCTTTGAGGCAGAGATAGGCTGAGCAGTCTTTTGAAATAAAGGGCATCATCATACAATAAGAAGGATGACAGCCTGCCAGAAAGAACAAGAACATGTTTTCCAAAGTACCATGAGCCCTTACATCTTGAGACATTTGCTATGTTATGAACCATGTTTAAAATATTTTCATTCTTTAGGTCTACGGATGCCATCCTGAGATTCTGCAGATGTCAACCACTTGTCAGCATTCCAAGTATCATGCAGAATTAAATCAGAGTCCAAGGCAAAATTATCCTTAAAGTTCCAATTTAATAAGTCAGACATCTTAGCACATCTGTGAAATCCCAATTCTGGAAGTTACATCGGATTCCCACCCAGTTGAAAGTTTATGATCTTGTCCCCACACCCACAAATCCATCACATGGTCCAATCTTCTTCTTCCACGCTGGCATCTCCACCCAGCTGGTTCCGGTCAGGTGCCGAGGTGTGGAGACAAAAGATGACCTTGAGCTTCTAGAAAAGAATGACAACAATACATTCCACAATCCTACTCCTTTCAATTCCCCCCTCCCAACTACTACACTAATGAAACAGCATAGTGAAATAAGAGAGAGTGTGGCAGGCCAAATATCTAAAAGGGATATAACTGCAGGCCTGACACCACTGCTCTAAGATCGTTATATTTCTTATTACTCTTCATAGGCTTGAACCAAAATGAACCATTCCAACTAATTATCTGTTCTGACCCTGCCCCCCTGTCCCACACCAAAGCACGCCGAGACAAAGATACTTCAAGGATTTATTAACACACAGACAGGACCTTGGCAGCAAGCCAGCACAGACCAACCTTGGCAGCAAGCCAGCCTGCCAAGCTAGCCACGAGAGTTCTCCAACTTTAGTGAATACGTTGACTCCTGCAAAGGGGCGTGTGCACAATCATTCCTTTTATAGTCTTGAGAGGAGCCTAATTACCACCAGCTGAGTGCAATTATCTCCTGTAACTGCGTAACTGTTCCTTACGCCTATTAGCTCTGCGTTGCCAGGCATCCAGGAACAACTCCCTTGGCTCCTCCCCACTGCTCCAATGCATGACGTCGGGATCACACTCCCTTGTCTCCTCCCCACTGGTCCAAGGCTCAGGTGCCTCCTGATGGCCAACCAGCCTCTCTGCGCCCTGCTCGGAGTCGGAACCCTGTCCAGGGTCCTCCACATCCTCCAGAGCCAACTCATAGGGCCCCTCACTGTCGGAGTCTGGTGGCAGCTCCAATGGCTCCTGCTGGGCCACAACATTATCTACGTGGAAATATTGGCAAATTTTAAGTACACGCACATCATTCTAATATACAGTATAGAGAAAACCATTTGTACCAAAATGTAAATGGGAATTTCAGGAAATCAAATTAGAATATAGCTAGAGTTTGTGCTCTGCAATTTATAGCATTGCTGCCAATTTCCCTCAAAATATACCTTCTATTTTAGCAGTTGTCTGTGCTTGAATGTAACTTCTACATTTTTCAGCACCAGAAGGCACAGAGGGAGCTGGCAGCTGGTTTATCTCCTTTCTTCCCCCTTCATTAATTTCTTCACCTACTGGCTTTTTCTAAGAATTTATCTGTGGGAGTCCAGCAAGGACTGCCTATCAAGTATCAAAGAATATTTAAATTTATAGAATTACCTGCCAGAAATTGGAAACATTTAAATTTAAATGTTGTTGCTACACTAGCTGAAAACTTTGAGCAAAGAAATATTGAAAACAAGATCCTGTTTGGTGTAGTAACTAAAATACGAGGCTAAAATGTGAGTTTTAGACCTGCCTTAAGCACAAAGTCACCTTGGGCCAGTCCCTTTCTCAGGCTTAGGAAGGTAGTTAGTAGCAAACCTGTTTTGAAAAACCTTACCAAGAAAACTGAAGGGACTAGTTCAGATAATTGCTAGTGGTCAAAAGTGCCTCAAAAGAACTAACATTGAAAAACAACGAGGGAATATAATAATGGACTATGTTTGACAGTGGTGGGTTTCAAAAATTGTTGGAACCTACTCTGTGGGTGTGGCCTCCTTTGTGAGAGTGGCTTGCCACCCATGTGACCAAATGGGAGTGGCTTGCCACCCATGTGACCAAATGGGAGTGGCTTGCCGCCCATGTGACCGGATATGAAATTATGAATTAGTACTTAGGTGGGTCCAAGTAGCTATTCAGAAACTCTGGCATTGAAGCATGCAAGTCTTAAAGCTGTCAAGTTACAAGATCCTTGCCAGTGGTGGGTTTCAAAAAATTTTGGAACCTCTTCTGTAGGTGTGGCCTGCTTTCCGGGTCCACTGGTGGAACCTCTTCTAACCGGTTCGGTAGATTTGACGAACCGGTTCTACCGAATTGGTGCGAACTGGTAGGAACCCACCTCTGATGTTTGATCATGTGATTACCCAACTGTGTTTTGAAGGGTTTTTTTTTTATCCCTTCAAGTTCCATCCAACACATAAATCTCACTCTCTGCCTCCAGTACAGATTTGCTTTTCCAATTTATCCTTTAGCTACCTCCAAGAATAGAAATGAATTCAGTTGGAAGAAAAAGGGCCGAGGGAAGACATCTGGAGAAATAAGAAAGAAGAACATCCAGCAAACAACATATTTGAAAAATATCTGGATTACTGTAGCTCAGTGTATGGAAGTTAATTGTCTAGAAAACCACTTCATTAAAGGCACACATCTCTAACGATATCAGATTTTATTACCCTGCTTTAAGTATACACCACGTCATCTTCCAGTTTATAATACATCTGGTATTTATCAACTAAAACAGATCAGAAATTGTATTGTGGAAAGCATGGTAACAAAATCAACAGTGCTTTCTTTGAGATGCTGTGAAACGACACAGGACATTTTTCAAGTAAAACAGTAAACACGAGTGCGCCAAGATCCTTTATGTCAAAGGGACTTGTAACAGGAATAAAGCACGTAATTGAGAAAACAGCGGAGTATGATTTCTGTAAAGGCAAGATTTCTCTCCTACCTAGCTTTCTGAATTTGGAGGAGCTGTTAATTTATTCTCCAGCTTACGGCTTCTTGGAAATAAAAAGCTGACTACATTAAATGGAAAGAGGCTGTGTGCTAAATCTTGGGTTTGCATTGCTTCATCTAATATCTAATTCTAATTTATAGGAAGGAGCTGCTCCGTTGTATCCTGAACGAAGCTAAGAGAAAAGGGCCCAGTAACATAAGATGATAAATTAGACCTCAGAGGGGAAGGTTTTTTTTAGTTTTTATTTTGTTATCCTGAAGATCAGTAGAGCTACAGTATGAGAAAGTACAGACCATAACGTTTACATCATGGGAGAAAGAGATGCCCCTTTCTGTACTAGATTTCTGCAGCCTTAGATTTCTGTGATGCTTCTCAAAATATGGAACCTATAGGATAGAACGTTACAGAGATACTACAGAGGGAATCTCAGAAGAGAGATATTGGTAAAGATAAAGGTTCCCCTTGCACATATGTGCTAGTCGTTCCCGACTCTAAGGGGCGGCGCTCATCTCCGTTTCAAATACGAAGAGCCAGTGCTGTCTGAAGACGTCTCCGTGGTCATGTGGCTGGCATGATTAAACGCCAAAGGCACACGGAATGCTGTTACCTTCCCACCGAAGGTGGTCTCTGTTTTTCTACAAGCATTTTTACACGCTTTTCAAACTGCTAGGTTGGCAGAAGCTGGGACAAGTAATAACGGGAGCTCACTCCGTTACGTGGCGCTAGGGATTCAAACTGCCGAACTGCCGACTTTTCTGACGGACAAGCTCAGCGTCTTAGCCCCTGAGCCACCACGTCCCTTGTTATTAGTAGGCCTGATGAAATTGGCATGCAATGTGCAGAGCATCTGGGAATTCACGGCTGTGCAGATGTTTGTTTATTATTCTTTTCTATGTATAGGAAGTGGCTAAAGGACACTTCTGATATTCTTCTATTGTTAGAAAGCTTGCAGTATTCATATTCTTTTAACTTTCTCTCCAGCATCCAGCCAAATGGTCATGTTAACAGACCCATAGACCCCGCCTGTCAGTTCCTGCTGCTCAATGCCAAGTCAGTCAATAATAATTTCCCTCCACCCCCTCATTTGTCATTATTAAGGAGATGTAGGCTGAGCTCACATGCATTTCTGAAACCTGATTGGTCCCAGAAGGTGGAGTGGGGCGGGGGGGTGTCCCCCTTTTTGAAATATAGCCAGTTGATTCTGGAGTCCCAGGATAGGGGAGGTGGGGTAGGAGCTTTCATTTGAGAGTCTCTATTGGCCTTTAGGGTCCAGTTATAGGATGGCCTGCTTTGTGGGAGTGGCTTTTCTGCCATGTGACTGGGTGGGAGTGGCTTGCCAGCCATGTGACTGGTGGGCGTGGCCAACTTGTAAAATGTTGTGAAACTCACTTAGCAATGCTCTTGTTTAGCAACCAAAATGGTGGCTCAGAAACTCTGGCATTTGAAGCATGCAAGTCTTAAAGCTGTCAAGTTACAAGACCCTTGCACCCCTAGCCCTTTAGAAAAAAACCCAGAGGTGTTGAAACGTGACATCTTTAAGACTTGTGGACTTCAGCTCCCAGAATTCCTCCTCTCGCTCTTCATCTTGATGATGTGGGACGGATGGGGGGGGGAGGGAGCTGGAACCAGTTCTAAACGGCACTGTAGATTTGTGGAACCTCTTCTATAGAAGAGGTTGGAACTGCCAGGAACCCACCCCTACTGTAGACCATGTTTCCAAACCACTGAGAATTACTTAGGTGAGATAGGTGGGGTAAAACTGTGATAATAAATGTGTCAGTCAGTCATCACATATATTTTCCTGAAAGCTTGGAGGAAGGGATCTGTTGTTTCTATAACTTAGGTCAACCGCAAGCATGCTCAGATTTAATTAAAAATAACAATGAATATTACTCCCCCCCCCCACATCATATATTTTACAAAATAAATGCAATTATGTGTCAATCTGGTGGTTTCTCCCCCCCCCCCACCACCACGGTTTTAATAAAAATCTGTACAAATTTTCATTGGATTTTTGGAAGGAGAACATGGTATCTTGGAAGACTAAGAGTCTGTTGAAGACAATGGGAAAAAGTAATGTTTCAGGTTCTGACCAGTTGTGTTCAACAATCCTACACAACTGATGAACACAAGGTTTGGGGCAAAAAAACCCAGTTCTTTCTCTCTGCAGACAAGTTGGAACTGTTCATAGGAAAGAGTAAATTGGGACAGCAATTAAACAGGGGAAAGTAACAGGAAATAGATATAACCGTAGGATAAGGAAGTGTACACTGAAGTTCCTCTTTCCTAACTAAATGGCCAGGGTTAAGAGTGATAAAGCAATTAGGTTCAAGTTCTGTAGCGGCTAAGCTAAGTGAGAGATCACGCCAAACCTATTCAATGTTGGATGCATTTATTCTGGCCTCTTAAAACTGATGGTTTTACTGTGAGAATTGTATACAGCAAGAAATGGATTAAAGAAATCTGTGGAAATGGAGGGAAGGAGAGCGAAGAAAAAGAAAGGCATGAATTAGTGATGAATCATCCCAAGAAAAACTTCGGTTGAATAAAAGAAAAGGAAATCATGCATGAGAATGTGAGGGTGACAGATACAAATGTAAACTGTACTGTCTGAATACATGAGAGAATTAGGTGACAATAGATTCTTGTAAGTGGTCTCAGTGCTTCTATAGGAATACCGATAGTCCTTGGCGTATGACCATTATTGACACTGGATTTCTCCTCCTAAGATGTACCAGTTCTTAAGTGGGTCACAAAGTGACCATGTCCAACTTCATGAGCGGGTGTGGCCTCCTTTGTGGGAGTGGCTTGCTGGCCATGTGACCTGGTGGGAGTGGCTTGCCCGCCATGTGTTCTCTCTCTCTCTCTCTCTCTCTCTCTCTCTCCTTCCTTTTGTCTCTCTGTCCCTTTTTTTCTTTTTTTTCTTTCATCTCTCTCTCTCACTCTTTTCTTTCTTTTTCTTTATTTATTTATTTATTTCTTCCTTTTCTTTCTCTCTCTCTCTCTCTCTGTGTGTCAGTCTGTCTGTCTGTCTCTCTCTGTGTGTGGTGGTGTGTGTGTGTGTTTGTGTGTCAGTGGTGGGTTTCAAAAAATTTTGGAACC